>NC_084558.2:54295827-54303327 GCF_033978685.3 Nerophis lumbriciformis | reverse complement strand
AGTTCTTTAAAGTTCCATGTCCCAGATCACTCTTCTTCTACTCCCCTAAACACCTCAACAGTTCTTTAAAGTTCCATGTCCCAGATCACTCTTCTTCGACTCCCCTAAACACCTCAACAGATCTTTAAAGTTCCATGTCCCAGATCACTCTTCTTCTACTCCCCTAAACACCTCAACAGTTCTTTAAAGTTCCATGTCCCAGATCACTCTTCTTCGACTCCCCTAAACACCTCAACAGTTCTTTAAAGTTCCATGTCCCAGATCACTCTTCTTCTACTCCCCTAAACACCTCAACAGTTCTTTAAAGTTCCATGTCCCAGATCACTCTTCTTCTACTCCCTTAAACACCTCAACAGTTCTTTAAAGTTCCATGTCCCAGATCACTCTTCTTCTACTCCCCTAAACACGCGCTTCTTGGCAAACAAACAACATCAGCTGGATTGACTTGAAATTTCTCACACAGGGTGTTTTGCTAAATGGTCAAATATTAGTTAAATTGCAAATATAAAGAGGCAAATATAATTGGTGACAGTTTTAAAAAAATATTTTTTATTATGTGTACATATATGCTATGTATATACTATTAATATACTAAGTATATGCTATTTATATACTCTATATATGCTATGTATATACTATTTATATACTATGTATATGCTATGTATATACTATATATTTGCTTTGTATATAATATAAGTATACTATGTATATGCTATGTACATGCTCTTTATATACTATATATATGATATGTATACATAATACATATACTATGTAAATGCTATGTATATAGTATTTATATACTAGGTATATGCTATGTACTGTATATAATATTTACATACTATGTATATGGTATGTATATACTATTTATATAATATTTAATACCATGTGTATGCTATTTATATGCTATTTATATACTATGCATGTGCTATTGATATACTACATTTATGCTATGTATATACTATTTATATTAAGTATATTTTATTTATATACTATGTATATGCTATGTAAATGCTATTCATTTACTATTTATATACTGTGTATATACTATATATATACTATTGATATAATATTGATATACTATGTGTATGCTATGTATATACTATTGATATGACATTCATATACAATGTGTATGCTGTGTATACACTATTGATATAATATTTATATACTATGTGTATACTATTTATGCAATATTTATACATGATATGTGTGCTATGTTTATACTATTTATTAGAGATGCGCGGATAGGCAATTATTTCATCCGCAACCGCATCAGAAAGTCCGCCATCCACCCGATCTAACATTTGATCAGAACCGCATCCGCCCGCACCCGCCCGTTGTTATATATCTAATATAGACGATGCAAGGCATTAGTGAGGTTATAAAGCTTTTGCCTGTTAAAGAAAGGAGACTGATCCAATGCAGCACAGACATTCGCGTGCCACGCTGTCACGGCCCAGACGCACACCAGTGCGCAATCATATGGGAGCCGCGCTGAGCGCACCTCCAAGCGCGTCTCGCTGCCGGCGACGGCCGGGTATGGGCCCGACGCTCCAGCGCCATCCATTTTCAGGGCTAGTTGATTCGGCAGGTGGGTTGTTACAAACTCCTTAGCGGGTTCCGACTTCCATGGCCACCGTCCTAGCTGCTGTCTATATCAACCAGGGTGAGCCCCACCCCTTTCGTGAGCGCACTGCGCGCGGAGTGACCCCTGTTACGCGCCCCCGGCAACAGGGGTGGCGGGCAGGTAAGCTGCGCGGGCGGAGCGCGCGGAGTGACCCCTGTTACGAGCCCCCGGCCACGGGGGTGGCGGGCAGGTAAGCTGCTTAACTGCTGCGCGTGACGCCGGCCGCGGCGAAGGCGGACGAGGCGGGGTGTCGGTGCGGTGGGCGCGGTGGTGACCCTGGACGTGCGTCGGGCCCTTCTCGCGGATCGCCTCAGCTACGGCTCCCGGTGGGGCCCTCTCGGGGGAAGGGGCCTCGGTCCCGCACCCCGGCGAGGCGTCCCTTCTCCGCTCCGTAAAAGTGTCCATCTCTTTTCTTTTTTCTTCTTCTGTTGTGGCATATGCTGCAGGTGCCTGCTCGTTTTTCGTATGTGGGTAACAACATTTAACTATGTATATATATTTACCAATTGGTTTAACTGCCACCCGCCTGAATCTATTTAAAATCTAATTTTTTTTTATTTCAACCGCCCGACCCGACCCGACCCGACCCGACCCGACCCGACCCGACCCGACCCGACCCGACCCGACCCGACCCGACCCGACCCGACCCGACCCGCGGATAAAATCTAATTTTTTTAAATTTCATCCGCCCGATCCGCGGATAATCCGCGGACTCCGCGGTTGTGCCCGCAAACCGCGCATCTCTACTATTTATATAATATGTATATACTATGTGTAAACTATGTCTATACTGTTTATATAATATTTATATACTATGTGTATACCGGTACTATGTATATACTATTTATATAATATACATGTGTATTCTATGTATATACTATATATGTAATATTTATATACTATGTGTATTCTATTCATATAAAATGTATATACTATGTGTATTCTATGTATATACTATTTATGTAATATGTATGTACTATGTGTATTCTATGTATATACTATTTATGTGTACTATTTATGTAATATGTATACTATGTGTATTCTATGCATATACAATGTATATACTATTTATATACTATGTGTATTATATGTATATAATAATGATATACTACGTATAAAGTATTTATGTAATATATATATACTACGTGAATTCTATGTATATAGTATGTATATACTATTGATATACTATATGTGCATTCTGTGTATATACTATGTATATAATAATTATGTGTATTGTATGTACACAGTATGAGAGAGAAGAGCTGTGTGCTGTGTATATAGTATTGATGTAATATTTATATACTATGTGTATTCTGTGAAACCGCACTAAACAACACTGTCATGAACATGTGCCATATAGTGAAACCACACTAAACAACACTGTCATAAACATGTGCCATATAGTGAAACCACACTAAACAACACTGTCATAAACATGTGCCATATAGTGAAACCACACTAAACAACACTGTCATAAACATGTGCCATATAGTGAAACCACACTAAACAACACTGTCATAAACATGTGCCATATAGTGAAACCACACTAAACAACACTGTCATAAACATGTGCCATATAGTGAAACCGCACTAAACAACACTGTCATAAACATGTGCCATATAGTGAAACCACACTAAACAACACTGTCATAAATATGTGCCATATAGTGAAACCACACTAAACAACACTGTCATAAACATGTGCCATATAGTGAAACCACACTAAACAACACTGTCATAAACATGTGCCATATAGTGAAACCACACTAAACAACACTGTCATAAATATGTGCCATATAGTGAAACCACACTAAACAACACTGTCATAAACATGTGCCATATAGTGAAACCACACTAAACAACACTGTCATAAATATGTGCCATATAGTGAAACCACACTAAACAACACTGTCATAAATATGTGCCATATAGTGAAACCACACTAAACAACACTGTCATAAACATGTGCCATATAGTGAAACCACACTAAACAACACTGTCATAAACATGTGCCATATAGTGAAACCACACTAAACAACACTGTCATAAACATGTGCCATATAGTGAAACCCCACTAAACAACACTGTCATAAACATGTGCCATATAGTGAAACCACACTAAACAACACTGTCATAAACATGTGCCATATAGTGAAACCACACTAAACAACACTGTCATAAATATGTGCCATATAGTGAAACCACACTAAACAACACTGTCATAAACATGTGCCATATAGTGAAACCACACTAAACAACGCTGTCATAAACATGTGCCATATAGTGAAACCACACTAAACAACACTGTCATAAACATGTGCCATATAGTGAAACCACACTAAACAACACTGTCATAAACATGTGCCATATAGTGAAACCACACTAAACAACACTGTCATAAACATGTGCCATATAGTGAAACCACATTAAACAACACTGTCATAAACATGTGCCATATAGTGAAACCACACTAAACAACACTGTCATAAACATGTGCCATATAGTGAAACCACACTAAACAACACTGTCATAAACATGTGCCATATAGTGAAACCACACTAAACAACACTGTCATAAACATGTGCCATATAGTGAAACCGCACTAAACAACACTGTCATAAACATGTGCCATATAGTGAAACCGCACTAAACAACACTGTCATAAACATGTGCCATATAGTGAAACCGCACTAAACAACACTGTCATAAACATGTGCCATATAGTGAAACCGCACTAAACAACACTGTCATAAACATGTGCCATATAGTGAAACCACACTAAACAACACTGTCATAAACATGTGCCATATAGTGAAACCACACTAAACAACACTGTCATAAACATGTGCCATATAGTGAAACCCCACTAAACAACACTGTCATAAACATGTGCCATATAGTGAAACCCCACTAAACAACACTGTCATAAACATGTGCCATATAGTGAAACCACACTAAACAACACTGTCATAAACATGTGCCATATAGTGAAACCACACTAAACAACACTGTCATAAACATGTGCCATATAGTGAAACCACACTAAACAACACTGTCATAAACATGTGCCATATAGTGAAACCGCACTAAACAACACTGTCATAAACATGTGCCATATAGTGAAACCACACTAAACAACACTGTCATAAACATGTGCCATATAGTGAAACCCCACTAAACAACACTGTCATAAACATGTGCCATATAGTGAAACCGCACTAAACAACACTGTCATAAACATGTGCCATATAGTGAAACCACACTAAACAACACTGTCATAAACATGTGCCATATAGTGAAACCGCACTAAACAACACTGTCATAAACATGTGCCATATAGTGAAACCGCACTAAACAACACTGTCATGAACATGTGCCATATAGTGAAACCACACTAAACAACACTGTCATAAACATGTGCCATATAGTGAAACCGCACTAAACAACACTGTCATAAACATGTGCCATATAGTGAAACCACACTAAACAACACTGTCATAAACATGTGCCATATAGTGAAACCACACTAAACAACACTGTCATAAACATGTGCCATATAGTGAAACCCCACTAAACAACACTGTCATAAACATGTGCCATATAGTGAAACCGCACTAAACAACACTGTCATAAACATGTGCCATATAGTGAAACCACACTAAACAACACTGTCATAAACATGTGCCATATAGTGAAACCCCACTAAACAACACTGTCATAAACATGTGCCATATAGTGAAACCACACTAAACAACACTGTCATAAACATGTGCCATATAGTGAAACCACACTAAACAACACTGTCATAAACATGTGCCATATAGTGAAACCACACTAAACAACACTGTCATAAACATGTGCCATATAGTGAAACCACACTAAACAACACTGTCATAAACATGTGCCATATAGTGAAACCACACCAAACAACACTGTCATAAACATGTGCCATATAGTGAAACCACACCAAACAACAGTGTCATGAACATGTGCCATATAGTGAAACCACACTAAACAACACTGTCATAAACATGTGCCATATAGTGAAACCACACTAAACAACACTGTCATAAACATGTGCCATATAGTGAAACCACACTAAACAACAATACAAACACATTTTGGGAGAATATGTGCACCGCAACACAACATAAACACTACAGAACAAATACCCAGAATCCCCTGCAGCACCAACTCTTCCGGGACGCTACAATATAAACAAACAACATTGGTGGATCTATACATAACATCCACTGTAATGATACCGAGTACAATAGTGTATCTTGTCGATACAACTATGATTTGTTTAACATCACAAAATCTTCTTTTGTTTAAAAAAAAATTCATATTATGTTTATAAAGTCTTGAAATATGTCCGTGAACACTTGAGGACTTTGAATGTATGATCCTGTAACTACTTGGTATCGGATCGATACCTAAATGTGTGGTATCATACAAAACTAATGTCAAGTATCAAAGAAGAGAAGAATAAGTGATTACTACATTTGAACAGAAGTGTAGATAGAACATGTTCAAACAGAAAATAAGCAGATATTAACAGTAAATGAACAAGTGGATTAATAATCCATTTTTTACAGTTTGTCCCTCATATTGTGTACAAGATAATAGGTGTATAAATGAGACAATATGTTACTGCATACGACTAATTAGGAGTCTTTGTTTGTTTACTTACTACTAAAAGACAAGTTGTCTATTTTATTGAAGGACTAAATGACAATAATAAACATATGTTTCATCTACACTAAGACTTTTTGTTCAAATAAAGACAATAATGACATTTTTTTTATAGAAAAGAACCAACAAGTACTGTATATAAAATTGATATATTATGTGTACAGTCTGAGCACTGTGCTGTGTATATAGTATTGATGTAATATTGATATACTATATATATATATATATATATATATATATATATATATATATATATATATATATATATATATATATATATATATATATATATATATATATATATAAAAATCACAAGACTATTTCATCTCTACAGGCCTGTTTCATGAGGGGGGGTACCCTCAATCA
The DNA here is from genome assembly GCF_033978685.3 of Nerophis lumbriciformis. NCBI lineage: Eukaryota > Metazoa > Chordata > Actinopteri > Syngnathiformes > Syngnathidae > Nerophis > Nerophis lumbriciformis. The sequence continues at coordinate 54,296,642 of NC_084558.2, read as the reverse complement.
TCAGGAGATTTTAATGGGAGCATTCACATACCATGGTTTATATAGGGCACAGAGTGGGTGGGTACAGGCTGGCCTAGGGGCGTGGTGATTGGCTCATGTGTTACCTAGGAGGTGTTTCCGTCTGTGGCGGCATGCTGTTACAATTTCGCTGCGCTTGTTGAGGGATGACAGGTCTGGACGGTAAATAATAAACAGTTTCTCTTTCAAGCATAGGTTGCATCTTTTATTACCACTATTGTAAGGTGTGCTGGATGCAAGAATTTGCCATGTTATTGAATATTCAACATTATTGTCTTTGAGGTCCCAAATGTGTTTGCTGAGTTCTGTGGTATTTCGCAGGTTTTTGTTCCTGAAAGAAGCCTTGTGATTGTTCCATCTGGTTTTAAACTCTCCCTCGGTTAATCCTACATATGTGTCGGATGTGTTAATGTCCTTGCGTAGTACCTTAGATTGGTAGACAACTGATGTTTGTAAGCACCCCCCGTTGAGAGGGCAATCAGGTTTCTTTCGACAGTTACAGCCTTTGTTGGTTTTGGAGTCGCTCTGTCTGGGGGCCGACGGCTCATTTGCAATTGTTTTGTTGTGGTTTGAGATGATTTGTCGTATATTGTTCATGCAGCTGTAGCTCAATTTAATGTTGCTGCATGAACAATATACGACAAATCATCTCAAACCACAACAAAACAATTGCAAATGAGCCGTCGGCCCCCAGACAGAGCGACTCCAAAACCAACAAAGGCTGTAACTGTCGAAAGAAACCTGATTGCCCTCTCAACGGGGGGTGCTTACAAACATCAGTTGTCTACCAATCTAAG
>NC_084558.2:54288327-54290827 GCF_033978685.3 Nerophis lumbriciformis | reverse complement strand
ATATGTTATATTATATGTGTTTTATTATGTGTTAGATTATATATGTTATATTATATGTGTTATATTGTATATGTTATATTATATATGTTATATTATATATGTTATATTATATGTGTTATATTATATATGTTATATTATAAATGTTATATTATATGTGTTATATTATATGTGTTGTATTATATATGTTATATTATATGTGTTATATTATATATGTTATATTATATGTGTTATATTATATATGTTATATTATATGTGTTATATTATATGTGTTATATTATATATGTTATATTATATATGTTATATTAAATATGTTATATTATATGTGTTGTATTATATATGTTATATTATAAATGTTATATTATATGTGTTATATTATATGTGTTATATTATATATGTTATATTATATATGTTATATTATATGTGTTATATTATATGTGTTATATTATATATGTTATATTATATATGTTATATTATATATGTTATATTATATATGTTATATTATATATGTTATATTATATGTGTTATATTATATGTGTTATATTATATATGTTATATTATAAATGTTATATTATATGTGTTATATTATATATGTTATATTATATGTGTTATATTATATATGTTATATTATATGTGTTATATTATATATGTTATATTCTATGTGTTGTAGTTGCTTCCACTGAGGAATGCTAACACTTTTATTATGAATGCTAACACCTTTATTATGCTCCATTTCATCTTGCTCCATTCCTTGTGTTCATGTGGAGAACACATCTGGCTTCACTGTGTTGTTGTTGTTCTTATTAGTTGTGAGTCTTTCAACATGTGTGTGTGTGTCTCATCAGGAGTTGGCAGGAAGATGATTATTCTTTCAGCAAGCGTGCAGATTTGAAGAAGAAGGAAAAAATACAAAATAAATAGTCTCCTGGTGCAGATTTGTCCTTGCAAAGATTGTTTATTTTGTATTCTGTCAAATATTGTGTGCATGATTTGTGTGTTGATGCTAGAAGAAGTGTTGCCAAATGGAGCAAAAGTCTTGATACAAAATGTTGGCGACCTGTGAAAGCCACTTTTTTTTGTATTTGTTGTCTTCGGTCTGAAGTGTAGGGATGGGTACCGTTCACATTTCCACCAATATGGAACCTGTACCTGGTACTCCATGGTACCCATCCTCAGCACTTCTGTGTGTTCATGTGGTAATAAAAGAATATTTTTCAACACAACTTCTATTTCTTTGAACATTTAGCAAGAATTTGATATATTACACTATTTAGCCTAGTGCTGCTTTTTTTTCCTACACTTTGAACACTGCGGTTGATAAAAGGGTGCGGCTAATTTGTGAATATTTTTTTTGTTGACGGCCATAATGCAAATTGTTTTTTAATTAAACACACGCAAATACACTTAAAGTGTGTTATTGTTTGTGCTATGGCGCCATCTTTTGGATGAGTGTGTTTTCTGCTGTTTGAAGTCTGTCATCTAGCCATCCATAGCGTTCCTGCTCGTATGGATTCCTCATTCATCACTCCAAGCAACGTTTGTAAGTTTTACAATATAACTAAAACAATTCTTACTTACTAAACCATCACATAAATGCCTACGTGTGTTTTCTGCTTTTCAAAGTCTGTTTTCTAGCCATCCATAGCGTTTCTACTCGTATGGATTCCTCATTCATCACTCCAAGCAACGTTTGTAAGTTTTACAATATAACTAAAACAATTCTCACTTACTAAACCGTCACATGAATGCCTGCGTGTGTTTTCTAGCCATCCATAGCGTTTCTGCTCGTATGGATTCTTCATTCATCACTCTCCCTGACCCCCTGAGGGCACCACAGACTGTGGATGCTTTTAAACAAGGCTTAAAAACCCTTCTTTTTAAAAAAGCCTCTTTTTTTTTTTTAGATATATGCATACTAGTTCTAGCTAATAGGCTGTTTTAGTTTTTATTTGTATTATCTTTTTATTTTTATTTTTTTAATACACTGTAGCAATTTGAGGTTGTTTTCTCAATGTAAAGGGCTTTTTACCATTAAAATGTATTATTATTATTATCATCCAAGCAACCTTTGTAAGTTTTACAGTATAACTAAAACAATTCTCACTTACTAAACCGTCACATGAATGCCAGCGTGTGTTTTCTGCTGTTTGAGGTCTGTCATCTAGCCATCCATAGCGTTTCTACTCATGTGGATTCTTCATTTGTTGCTCCAAGCAACGTTTGTAAGTTTGACAATATAACTAAAACAATTCTTACTTACTAAACCGTCACATGAATGCCTGCGTGTATTTAATGCTTTCCAAAGTCTGTCTTCTAGCCATCCATAGCGTTTCTACTCGTATGGATTCTTCATTCATCACTCTCCCTGACCACATGAGGGCACCACAGACTGTGGATGCTTTTCAATAAGGCTTAAAAACCCTTCTTTTTTTTTTTTTTAGATATATGCATACAAGTTCTAGCTGTTAGGCTGTTCTAGTGTTTTATTTTTATTATCTTTTTA
>NC_084558.2:54248327-54275827 GCF_033978685.3 Nerophis lumbriciformis | reverse complement strand
TCATCAAAAATCTAAAAAAAAAAAAAAACTAAGTCAAAATCTTAATTTGACAGTAAAATCCTGGCGACTGAAGACTTTAGTACAGGAATAGGAGAGAGAAATGAAGACTTTAGTGCAGGAATAGGAGAGATAAATGAAGACTTTAGTGCAGGAATAGGAGAGATAAATGAAGACTTTAGTACAGGAATAGGAGAGAGAAATGAAGACTTTAGTGCAGGAATAGGAGAGAGAAATGAAGACTTTAGTACAGGAATAGGAGAGAGAAATGAAGACTTTAGTGCAGGAATAGGAGAGAGAAATGAAGACTTTAGGAGAGAGAAATATGCCAGGTGGTCCTACCAAGTTGGTGCTGCTGCAGCGTCAGCACGCCCTCGCCCACCATGGTCGCCACGGTAACCTGCCTGAGCGCCAGCTGGCAGTGATGCTGCTGGTTCTCAGCACGCTGCTGCACGTACAAGCTTGTGTCTGTGGTGGGCGTCGATATCAGCTGACAGGAGTAAACAAACAAGAGTAAGCAAACAGTCAGCTGACAAGACTAAACAAACAGTCAGATGACAAGAGTAAACAAACAATCAGCTGACAAGAGTAAACAAGCAAGAGTAAACAAACAATCAGCTGACAAGAGTAAACAAGAGTAAACAAACAATCAGCTGACAAGTGTAACCAAACAATCAGCTGACAAGAGTAAACAAACAATCAGCTGACAAGAGTAAACAAACAAGAGTAAACAAACAATCAGCTGACTAGAGTAAACAAACAACCAGCTGACAAGTGTAACCAAACAATCAGCTGACAAGAGTAAACAAACAAGAGTAAACAAACAATCAGCTGAGAAGAGTAAACAAACAATCAGCTGACAAGAGTAAACAAACAGGAGTAAACAAACAATCAGTTGACAAGAGTAAACAAACAGGAGTAAACAACTGACAAGAGTCTACAAACAACCAGCTGACAGGAGTCAACAAACAATCAGTTGACAAGAGTAAACAATCAGCTGACAAGAGTAAACAAACAGTCAGCTGACAAGAGTAAGCAAACAAGAGTAAACAAAGAAAAGTAAATAAACAATCAGCTGACAATAGTAAACAAAAAAGAGTAAACAAACAATCAGCTGACAAGAGTAAACAAACAATCAGTGGATGCGAGTAAACAAAAAAGAGTAAACAAACAACCAGCTGACAAGAGTAAACAAACAATCAGTGGATACGAGTAAACAAACAATCAGCTGACAAGAGTAAACAAACAAGAGTAAACATTCAGCTGACAAGAGTATACAAACAAGAGTAAACAATCAGCTAACAAGAGTAAACAAACAGTCAGATGACAAGAGTAAACAAACAATCAGCTGACAAGAGTAAGCAAAACAAGAGTAAACAAACAATCAGCTGATATGAGTAAACAATGAAGAGTAAACAAACAATCAGATGACAAGAGTAAACAAAAAATAGTAAACAAACAATCAGCTGACAAGAGTAAACAAACAATCAGTGGATAAAAGTAAACAAACAATCAGCTGACAAGAGTAAACAAAAAATAGTAAACAAACAATCAGCTGACAAGAGTAAACAAACAATCAGTGGATACAAGTAAACAAACAATCAGCTGACAAGAGTAAACAAACAATCAGTGGATAAGAGTAAACAAACAATCAGCTGACAAGAGTAAACAATCAGTGGATACAAGTAAACAAACAATCAGCTGACAAGAGTAAACAAAAAATAGTAAACAAACTATCAGCTGACAAGAGTAAACAAACAATCAGTGGATAAGAGTAAACAAACAATCATCTGACAAGAGTAAACAAAGAATCAGTGGATAAGAGTAAACAAACAATCAGCTGACAAGAGTAAATAAACAATCAGTGGATACGAGTAAACAAACAATCAGCTGACAAGAGTAAACAAACAATCAGCTGACAAGAGTAAACAAACAAGAGTAAACAATCAGCTAACAAGAGTAAACAAACAATCAGTGGATAAGAGGAAACAAACAATCAGCTGACAAGAGTAAGCAAAACAAGAGTAAACAAAAAAGAGTAAACAAACAATCAGCTGACAAGAGTAAACAAAGAAGAGTAAACAAACAATCAGCTGACAAGAGTAAACAAACAATCAGCTGACAAGAGTAAGCAAAACAAGAGTAAACAAAAAAAGAGTAAACAAACAATCAGCTGACAAGAGTAAGCAAAACAAGAGTAAACAAAAAAGAGTAAACAAACAATCAGCTGACAAGAGTAAACAAACAGGAGTAAACAAACAATCAGTTGACAAGAGTAAACAAACAGGAGTAAACAACTGACAAGAGTCTACAAACAACCAGCTGACAGGAGTCAACAAACAATCAGTTGACAAGAGTAAACAATCAGCTGACAAGAGTAAACAAACAGTCAGCTGACAAGAGTAAGCAAACAAGAGTAAACAAAGAAAAGTAAATAAACAATCAGCTGACAATAGTAAACAAAAAAGAGTAAACAAACAATCAGCTGACAAGAGTAAACAAACAATCAGTGGATGCGAGTAAACAAAAAAGAGTAAACAAACAACCAGCTGACAAGAGTAAACAAACAATCAGTGGATACGAGTAAACAAACAATCAGCTGACAAGAGTAAACAAACAAGAGTAAACATTCAGCTGACAAGAGTATACAAACAAGAGTAAACAATCAGCTAACAAGAGTAAACAAACAGTCAGATGACAAGAGTAAACAAACAATCAGCTGACAAGAGTAAGCAAAACAAGAGTAAACAAACAATCAGCTGATATGAGTAAACAATGAAGAGTAAACAAACAATCAGATGACAAGAGTAAACAAAAAATAGTAAACAAACAATCAGCTGACAAGAGTAAACAAACAATCAGTGGATAAGAGTAAACAAACAATCAGCTGACAAGAGTAAACAAAAAATAGTAAACAAACAATCAGCTGACAAGAGTAAACAAACAATCAGTGGATACAAGTAAACAAACAATCAGCTGACAAGAGTAAACAAACAATCAGTGGATAAGAGTAAACAAACAATCAGCTGACAAGAGTAAACAATCAGTGGATACAAGTAAACAAACAATCAGCTGACAAGAGTAAACAAAAAATAGTAAACAAACTATCAGCTGACAAGAGTAAACAAACAATCAGTGGATAAGAGTAAACAAACAATCATCTGACAAGAGTAAACAAAGAATCAGTGGATAAGAGTAAACAAACAATCAGCTGACAAGAGTAAATAAACAATCAGTGGATACGAGTAAACAAACAATCAGCTGACAAGAGTAAACAAACAATCAGCTGACAAGAGTAAACAAACAAGAGTAAACAATCAGCTAACAAGAGTAAACAAACAATCAGTGGATAAGAGGAAACAAACAATCAGCTGACAAGAGTAAGCAAAACAAGAGTAAACAAAAAAGAGTAAACAAACAATCAGCTGACAAGAGTAAACAAAGAAGAGTAAACAAACAATCAGCTGACAAGAGTAAACAAACAATCAGCTGACAAGAGTAAGCAAAACAAGAGTAAACAAAAAAAGAGTAAACAAACAATCAGCTGACAAGAGTAAGCAAAACAAGAGTAAACAAAAAAGAGTAAACAAACAATCAGCTGACAAGAGTAAGCAAAACAAGAGTAAACAAAGAATAGTAAACAAACAATCAAGGTGCGTTCTTACCATTAACCTTCGTTTGCCCTTGAAAGTCGCCAAAAAGTCCTTCAAGGCAGTTTTGTCCTTCTCACTCACTTCCTGTTTGGACTTATTTCCTTTTCTTTTCCTCCCTTTCTTTCCCTTCTTCCCTTTGCCCTTCTTCTCTTCCTTGTTGTTCTTCTCTTCCTTGTTGCTGTTCTCTTCCTTGTTGTTTGTCTCTTCCTTGTTGTTTCTCTCTTCTTCTTTCACCTTCTCCTCCGCCCACTTGTTAGAGCCTTCAGCTAAAGACGTGTCAGGCCTTCAAAACAACCACATGGGAAAGTAGAGACGCATTGGAAGGAAGTCATCAGACGGTGATCCGGATCATCCCCAAAATGTCATCACGTCTTCTTTATCTCGTTTGTGACTTTTATCAAGACTTGTCTGACTTGTCTACTGTGGAGGACATTTGTGTCTTCAGTACCAAACTTGGGTTTTTACACTCAATTTATGCTGATGATTTTTTGGGTGTTGCAATTTTGTGAAATTAATTTAAAAAAATATATAAACTAAAAAAATGTTTGGAAAAAAAAAGTGTTAGCAGGATTAAAATTCAGAATTTTAAAAGTTAGCATATAAAAATTCAGTGTTTCAAAACTTTGTGTTTAAAAATTCAGAGTAAAGCAATTTAATGTATAAAAATTAATTGTTATAAAATGTAGTGTTTCAAAATGTAGTACATAAAAATGATGTGTTTTAAATTCATTGTGTAAAAATTCAGTTTATAAAAAGTCAGTGTATAAAGAATTTAGTGTTTTAAAGTTCAATGTATAAAAATGCAATGTTTCAAAATTAAAAGGGTTTTAAAATTCAGTGTTTTAAATTAATTGTGTAAAAAAAATGAGTGTATAATGTTGTGTTTAAAAATTAATTATTTAAAATTCAGGGTGAAACTATTTAATGTATAAAAATTCAGTGTTTTAAAATTCAGGGTATAAAAATTCAGTGTTTCAAATTTGTGTGTATAAAAATTCTGTATTTTAAATTAATTGTGTAAAAAAAAATTGTGCTTTAAAATTCAGGGTATAAAAATTCAGTATTTTAAATCCATTGTGTAAAAAAAATTCAGTGTTTTAAGATTTAGTGTATAAAAATTCAGTGTTTCAAAATGTTGGGTTTAAAAATTAATTATTTAAAATTCAGGGTGAAACTATTTAATGTATAACAAATGAGTGTTTCAAAATGTTGTGTTTCAAAATTAAGTATTTAAAATTCAAGGTGGGACTATTTAATGTATAAAAATTCAGTGTTTTAAAATTGTGTGTACAAAAATTCAGTGTATAAAAATTTAGTGTTTCAAAATGTTGTGTTTACAAATTCATTATTTAAAATTCAGGGTGAAACTATTTAATGTATAAAAATTCAGTGTTTTAAAATTCAGGGTATAAAAATTCAGTGTTTCAAAATTGTGTGTATAAAAATTCCGTATTTTAAATTAATTGTGTAAAAAAATTCAGAGTTTTCAAATTCAGGGTATAAAAATTCAGTATTTTAAACGCATTGTGTAAAAAAAATCAGTGTTTTAAGATTTAGTGTATAAAAATTCAGTGTTTCAAAATGTTGTGTTTAAAAATTAATTATTTAAAATTCAAGGTGAAACTATTTAATGTATAAAAATTCAGTGTTTTAAAATTGTGTGTACAAAAATTCAGTGTTTTAAAATTGTGTGTACAAAAATTCAGTGTTTTAAAATTCAGTGTATAAAAATTCAGTGTTTCAAAATTCATTATTTAAAATTCAGGGTGAAACTATTTAATGTATCAAAATTCAGTGTTTTAAAATTCAGGGTATAAAGATTCAGTGTTTCAAAATTGTGTGTATGAAAATTAATCCATCCATTTTCTACCACTTATTCCCTTCGGGGTCGCGGGGGGTGCTGAAGCCTATCTCAGCTACAATCGGGCGGAAGGCGGGGTACACCCTGGACAAGTCGCCACCTCATCGCAGGGCCAACACATTCAGTATTTTAAATTAATTGTGTAAAAAAAATCAGTGTTTCAAAATGTTGTGTTTAAAAATGCATTATTTAAAATTCAGGGTGAAACTATTTAATGTATAAAAATTCAGTGTTTTAGAATTCAGGGTATAAAAATTCAGTGTTTCAAAATTGTGTGTATACAAATTCAGTATTTTAAATTCATTGTGTAAAAAAAATTCAGTGTTTTAAAATTCAGTGTATAAAAATTCAGTGTTTTAAAATTCAGGGTATAAAAATTCAGTGTTTCAAAATGTGTTTCAAAATGCATTATTTAAAATTCAAGGTTAAATTATTTAAAGTATAAAAATTCAGTGTTTCAAAATGTTGTGTTTCAAAATTAAGTATTTAAAATTCAGGGTGAAACTATTTAATGCATAAAAATTCTGTGTTTTAAAATTGTGTGTACAAAAATTCAGTGTTTTAAAATTCAGTGTATAAAAATTCAATGTTTCAAAATGTTGCATTTCCAAATTCATTATTTAAAATTCAGGGTGAAACTATTTAATGTATAAAAACTCTGTGTTTTAAAATTCAGGGTATAAAAATTCAGTGTTTCAAAATTGTGTGTATAAACATTCCGTATTTTAAATTAATTGTGCAAAAAAATTCAGTGTTTTAAAATTCAGGGTATAGAAATTCAGTATTTTAAATTCATTGTGTAAAAAATTCAGTGTTTTAAGATTTAGTGTATAAAAATTCAGTGTTTCAAAATGTTGTGTTTACAAATTTATTATTTAAAATTCAGGGTGAAACTATTTAATGTATAAAAATTCAGTGTTTTAAAATTCAGGGTATAAAAATTCAGTGTTTCAAAATTGTGTGTATAAAAATTCCGTATTTTAAATTAATTGTGTAAAAAAATTCAGAGTTTTAAAATTCAGGGTATAAAAATACAGTATTTTAAACGCATTGTGTAAAAAAAATCAGTGTTTTAAGATTTAGTGTATAAAAATTCAGTGTTTCAAAATGTGTTTAAAAATTAATTATTTAAAATTCAAGGTGAAACTATTTAATGTATAAAAATTCAGTGTTTTAAAATTGTGTGTACAAAAATTCAGTGTTTTAAAATTGTGTGTACAAAAATTCAGTGTTTTAAAATTCAGTGTATAAAAATTCAGTGTTTCAAAATTCATTATTTAAAATTCAGGGTGAAACTATTTAATGTATCAAAATTCAGTGTTTTAAAATTCAGGGTATAAAGATTCAGTGTTTCAAAATTGTGTGTATGAAAATTAATCCATCCATTTTCTACCACTTATTCCCTTCGGGGTCGCGGGGGGTGCTGAAGCCTATCTCAGCTACAATCGGGCGGAAGGCGGGGTACACCCTGGACAAGTCGCCACCTCATCGCAGGGCCAACACATTCAGTATTTTAAATTAATTGTGTAAAAAAATTCAGTGTTTCAAAATGTTGTGTTTAAAAATGCATTATTTAAAATTCAGGGTGAAACTATTTCATGTATAAAAATTTAATGTTTTAAAATTCAGGGTATAAAAATTCAGTGTTTCAAAATTGTGTGTATACAAATTCAGTATTTTAAATTCATTGTGTAAAAAAATTCAGTGTTTTAAAATTCAGTGTATAAAAATTCAGTGTTTCAAAATGTGTTTAAAAATGCATTATTTAAAATTCAGGGTTAAACTATTTAAAGTATAAAAATTCAGTGTTTCAAAATGTTGTGTTTAAAAATTAAGTATTTAAAATTCAAGGTGAAACTATTTAATGTATAAAAATTCAGTGTTTTAAAATTGTGTGTACAAAAATTCAGTGTTTTAAAATTTAGTGTATAAAAAATCAGTGTTTCAAAATGTTGTGTTTACAAATTCATTATTTAAAATTCAGGGTGAAACTATTTCATGTATAAAAATTCAGTGTTTTAGAATTCAGGGTATAAAAATTCAGTGTTTCAAAATTGTGTGTATAAAAACTCTGTATTTTAAATTAATTGTGTTAAAAAATTCAGTGTTTTAAAATTCATGGTATAAAAATTCAGTATTTTAAATCCATTGTGTAAAAAAAATTCAGTGTTTTAAGATTTAGTGTTTAAAAATTCAGTGTTTCAAAATGTTGGGTTTAAAAATTATTTATTTAAAATTCAGGGTGAAACCATTTAATGTATAACAAATCAGTGTTTCAAAATGTTGTGTTTAAAAATTAAGTATTTAAAATTCAAGGTGGGACTATTTAATGTACAAAAATTCAGTGTTTTAAAATTCAGTGTATAAAAATTCAATGTTTCAAAATGTTGTATTTCCAAATTCATTATTTAAAATTCAGGGTGAAACTATTTAATGTATAAAAACTCAGTGTTTTAAAATTCAGGGTATAAAAATTCAGTGTTTCAAAATTGTGTGTATAAACATTCCGTATTTTAAATTAATTGTGCAAAAAAATTCAGTGTTTTAAAATTCAGGGTATAGAAATTCAGTATTTTAAATTCATTGTGTAAAAAATTCAGTGTTTTAAGATTTAGTGTATAAAAATTCAGTGTTTCAAAATGTTGTGTTTACAAATTTATTATTTAAAATTCAGGGTGAAACTATTTAATGTATAAAAATTCAGTGTTTTAAAATTCAGGGTATAAAAATTCAGTGTTTCAAAATTGTGTGTATAAAAATTCCGTATTTTAAATTAATTGTGTAAAAAAATTCAGAGTTTTAAAATTCAGGGTATAAAAATACAGCATTTTAAACGCATTGTGTAAAAAAAATCAGTGTTTTAAGATTTAGTGTATAAAAATTCAGTGTTTCAAAATGTTGTGTTTAAAAATTAATTATTTAAAATTCAAGGTGAAACTATTTAATGTATAAAAATTCAGTGTTTTAAAATTGTGTGTACAAAAATTCAGTGTTTTAAAATTGTGTGTACAAAAATTCAGTGTTTTAAAATTGTGTGTACAAAAATTCAGTGTTTTAAAATTCAGTGTATAAAAATTCAGTGTTTCAAAATTCATTATTTAAAATTCAGGGTGAAACTATTTAATGTATCAAAATTCAGTGTTTTAAAATTCAGGGTATAAAGATTCAGTGTTTCAAAATTGTGTGTATAAAAATGAATCCATCCATTTTCTACCACTTATTCCCTTCGGGGTTGCGGGGGGTGCTGAAGCCTATCTCAGCTACAATCGGGCGGAAGGCGGGGTACACCCTGGACAAGTCGCCACCTCATCGCAGGGCCAACACATTCAGTATTTTAAATTAATTGTGTAAAAAAATTCAGTGTTTCAAAATGTTGTGTTTAAAAATGCATTATTTAAAATTCAGGGTGAAACTATTTCATGTATAAAAATTCAGTGTTTTAGAATTCAGGGTATAAAAATTCAGTGTTTCAAAATTGTGTGTATACAAATTCAGTATTTTAAATTCATTGTGTAAAAAAATTCAGTGTTTTAAAATTCAGTGTATAAAAATTCAGTGTTTCAAAATGTGTTTCAAAATGCATTATTTAAAATTCAGGGTTAAACTATTTAAAGTATAAAAATTCAGTGTTTTAAAATTGTGTGTACAAAAATTCAGTGTTTTAAAATTTAGTGTATAAAAAATCAGTGTTTCAAAATGTTGTGTTTACAAATTCATTATTTAAAATTCAGGGTGAAACTATTTAATGTCTAAAAAGGCAGTGTTTTAAAATTCAGGGTATAAAAATTCAGTGTTTCAAAATTGTGTGTATAAAAAATCAGTATTTTAAATTAATTGTGTAAAAGAATTCAGTGTTTTAAAATTGTGTGTATAAAAATTCCGTATTTTAAATTAATTGTGTAAAAAAATTCAGAGTTTTAAAATTCAGGGTATAAAAATACAGTATTTTAAACGCATTGTGTAAAAAAATCAGTGTTTTAAGATTTTGTGTATAAAAATTCAGTGTTTCAAAATTGTGTGTATACAAATTCAGTATTTTCAATTCATTGTGTAAAAAAATTCAGTGTTTTAAAATTCAGGGTATACAAATTCAGTGTTTTAAAATTCAGTGTATAAAAATTCAGTGTTTCAAAATGTGTTTAAAAATGCATTATTTAAAATTCAGGGTTAAACTATTTAATGTATAAAAATTCAGTGTTTTAAAATGTTGTGTTTCAAAATTCAGTGTTTTGAAGTCCATTGTTTAAAAATGTAATGTATAAACAAATCACCTTTGGTTCTTCTCTTCATGTTTTCCCGCCGACACGTGCGCCCTCTCCCTCGCCACTTCCTGTTTGCCTCCGCCGGACTTCCTGCCGGTGCTGGGCGCCTTACGGATGACGAACCTGGACCTCCCGCTGAGGATGTCCTGGATCTTGCTCCTCAGGGCGGCTTTCCTCCTCTGCGAGGCGACCATTGAGCTGGCGTGACTCGGCCTGGGCGTGATCCTCTTCTTCATCCTCCTCCTCGTCACCCGAACCTTCTTCCTCCGGCCGCCTCCGCAGCTGCCGGAACAAAAGATGGCGTCAGACGCTCCCGGGACCACCTTGAGGCGTTTACCTTATCCTGGATCCCCTCCTGGTGATCTTCTCCAGCTTCCTGGCGGGCAGCTGGTCGATGACTTCCAAGATGGCCGCCACACGCACCGGGTAGGGGAAGCGCTCGCTGACTCGCAGGTTTTTTTTCAGGACCAACATGTTGAAGGCTTGGTCCTGAAAGATGTGATTGGTGATACCAGGTCCCAGTCCCATACTGCTTGTAGGTATCGGTCAGATAGCAGCAGTATTGTACTATTGTATACCACACAAAATACCGGTACTTTTTATTTTTTTAATGGACAAAATGTCACTGCTGGTAAAAAGAGCATGTGAGTCAACACACACACAGAGCACTTGCAAGCAGAGACGTGTTTTGCCTTCAACACTGCCGGTAAAGGTGACGCCATGAAAGCTGAAGCGGCGCTCTGGTTCTTGAAAGTACTTTTTTTATTTGAGGGAAAAAAAAAATAAATGAATACATTTTCATGCAAAAATTTTAGGAATATTTTGACTTTTCTGACTGTTTTGGGTTGTTTTTTTGAGAAAAAGTTAGTAACATTTTGTGAGAAAAGTTGTCATCGTACAAGAATTATGTTGGAATATTTTGAGAAAAAAAAAGTTAAAAAATGCACAAGAAAAAAGTATAACCTTTTTTTTTTTTTTTATATATATAAAAAAAAAGTTGCAATATTGTGAGGAAAAAGTTATCTTGCAAAACTTTGAGGAATATTCTGACTTTGTTTGTTTTTTTGTTGTTATTTTTTGTGAGGAAAAAGTTATCCAGCAAGAATTGAGTAGAAATATTTTCTTAAAAGACTTTTTTTTGGGTTTCTTTTAAAAAGTCATCATTTAAGGGGGGGAAAAAATTGTGAAATTGTGAGAAATACTTTTTTTAACTAATATTCTGACTTTTCAGACTGTTTTTTTAGTTTTGTTTTTTTAGAACAAGCTAGTAATAATTTGTGAGAAAAGTTGTCATCGTATGAGAATTATGCTGGAATATTTTGAAAAAAAAGTTTAAAATGCAGAAGAAAAAAGTATAACATTTTAGAGGATTAAAGTCAGATGTGTTGTGAAAGAGTGTTTTTATTTTTTATTTTTATTTTTTTTTTAGAAAAAAAAGTTGCAATATTGTGAGGAAAAAGTTATGTAGCAAAACCTTTACGAATATTCTGACTTTTCTGACTGTTTTTTTTTTTTTTTAGAAAAAATTAGTAATATTTTGTGAGAAAAGTTGTCATCGTACAAAAATTATATTGGAATATTTTGAGAAAAAAAGTTACAAATTCACAAAAAAAGTATAACATTTTAGAGGATTAAATTCAGATGTGTTGTGAAAGAGTTTTATAAAAAAAAATGTGTTTGTTTTTTTAGAAAAATAAAGTTGCAATATTGTGAGGAAAAAGTTATCCAACAAACAAATATTCTGCCTTTTTTTTATTTTATTTTTTTCATTTTTAGAAAAAGTTAGTAATATTTTATGAGAAAAGTATGAGAATTATGCTGGAATATTTTGAAGAAAAAAAAGTTAAAAAGGCACAAAAAAGGTATAGCATTTTAGAAGATTAAAGTCAGATGTATTGTTTATTTTGTTGTTTTTTTGTTGTTGTTTTTGTGAGGAAAAAGTTATCCAGCAAGAGTTGAGTAGAATTATTTTAAAAAAGAAAGTTTTTTGAGTTTCTTTTAAAAAGTCATCATTTGAGTGTTTTTTGTTGTTGTTGTTGTTGTTGTTTTTTAGAAGAAAAAAAAAGTTGCAATATTGTGAGGAAAAAGTTATCTAGCAAAACATTTGAGAAGATTAAAGTCAGATGTATTGTTTATTTTGTTGTTTTTTTGTTGTTGTTTTTTGTGAGGAAAAAGTTTCTCCAGCAAGAATTGAGTATAATTATTTAAAAAAAGAAAGTTTTCTTGGGTTAACCAGCAAGAATTTTAGGAATATTCTGACTTTTCTGACTGTTTTGGGTTGTTTTTTTTTAGAAAAAGTTAGTAATATTTTGTGAGAAAAGTTGTCATCGTACAAGAAATATGTTGGAATATTTTGAGAAAAAAAGTTAAAAAAATGCACAAGAAAAAAATATTACATTTTTTTATAATTATTTTTATTATAAAAAAAAAAGTGGCAATATTGTGAGGAAAAAGTTATCTTGCAAAACTTTTGGGAATATTCTGACTTTTCTGACTTTGTTTGTTTTGTTGTTTTTTTGTGAGGAAAAAGTTATCCAGCAAGAATTGAGTAGAAATATCTTTAAAAAAGAACGTTTTTTGGGGTTTCTTTTAAAAAGTCATCATTTTTGGGGGGGGAGAAATAGTGAAATTGTGAGAAAAAAATTGTGTACAAGACTTTGTAGGAATAGTCTGAGAAAAAAACAATTTTATTTTAAAAGAAAAAAATATGTAATTTTACAAGATTAAAGTCAAATATATTATGAATTTTTTTTTTTTTTTTTTTTTTAGAATTTTAGAGGATTAAAGTCAGATGTATGGGGAATTTATTTTATTTTTTATTTTTTTAATGCAATATTGAAAAGGAAAAAAGTTATCTAGCAAGAATTTTAGGAATATTCTGACTTTTCAGACTGTTTTTTTTTAGTTTTGTTTTTTTAGAACAAGCTAGTAATATTTTGTGAGAAAAGTTGTCATCGTATGAGAATTATGCTGGAATATTTTGAGGAAAAAAAGTTTAAAATACAGAAGAAAAAAGTATAACATTTTAGAGGATTCAAGTCAGATGTGTTGTGAAAGAGTGTTTTTATTTATTTTATTTATTTATTTTTAGAAAAAAAAGTTGCAATATTGTGAGGAAAAAGTTATGTAGCAAAACTTTTAGGAATATTCCGACTTTTCTGACTGGTTTTTTTTTTTGAGAAAAAGTTAGTAACATTTTGTGAGAAAAGTTGTCATCGTACAAGAATTATGTTGGAATATTTTGAGAAAAAAAAGTTAAAAAATGCACAAGAAAAAAGTATAACCTTTTTATTTTTTTTTATATATAAAAAAAAAGTTGCAATATTGTGAGGAAAAAGTTATCTTGCAAAACTTTGAGGAATATTCTGACTTTGTTTGTTTTTTTGTTGTTATTTTTTGTGAGGAAAAAGTTATCCAGCAAGAATTGAGTAGAAATATTTTCTTAAAATACTTTTTTTTTTGTTTCTTTTAAAAAGTCATCATTTTAGGGGGGGGGAAATAGTGAAATTGTGAGAAATACTTTTTGTACAAGACTTTGTAGGAATAGTCTAAGAAAAAAACAATTGTATTTTACAAGAAAAAATTATGTAATTTTACAAGATTAAAGTCAAATATATTATGAAAAAAAAAATCATTTTTTTATTTATTTTTTTATTTTTTTAGAATTTTTGAGTATTCAAGTCAGATGTGTTGTGAAAGAGTGTTTTTGGGGGGGTTTTTTTTAGAAAAAAAAAAGTGGCAATATTGTGAGGAAAAAGTTATCTTGCAAAACTTTTAGGAATATTCTGACTTTTCTGACTTTGTTTTGTTTTTTTTGTTTTTTGTGAGGAAAAATTTATCCAGCAAGAATTGAGTAGAAATATCTTTAAAAAAGAAAGTTTTTTGGGGTTTCTTTTAAAAAGTCATCATTTTTTGGGGGGGAGAAATAGTGAAATTGTGAGAAAAAAATTGTATACAAGACTTTGTAGGAATAGTCTGAGAAAAAAACAATTTTATTTTAAAAGAAAAAAATATGTAATTTTAGAAGATTAAAGTCAAATATATTATGAATTTTTTTTTATTTTTTTTTAGAATTTTAGAAGATTAAAGTCAGATGTATGGGGAATTTATTTTATTTTTTATTTTTTTAATGCAATATTGAAAAGGAAAAAAGTTATCTAGCAAGAATTTTAGGAATATTCTGACTTTTCAGACTGTTTTTTTTTGTTTTTGTTTTTTTAGAACAAGCTAGTAATATTTTGTGAGAAAAGTTGTCATCGTATGAGAATTATGCTGGAATATTTTGAGGAAAAAAAGTTTAAAATACAGAAGAAAAAAGTATAACATTTTAGAGGATTCAAGTCAGATGTGTTGTGAAAGAGTGTTTTTATTTATTTATTTATTTATTTTTTTAGAAAAAAAAGTTGCAATATTGTGAGGAAAAAGTTATGTAGCAAAACTTTTAGGAATATTCCGACTTTTCTGACTGTTTTTTTTTTTTGAGAAAAAGTTAGTAACATTTTGTGAGAAAAGTTGTCATCGTACAAGAATTATGTTGGAATATTTTGAGAAAAAAAAGTTAAAAAATGCACAAGAAAAAAGTATAACCTTTTTTTTTTTTTTTTATATATAAAAAAAAAGTTGCAATATTGTGAGGAAAAAGTTATCTTGCAAAACTTTGAGGAATATTCTGACTTTGTTTGTTTTTTTGTTGTTATTTTTTGTGAGGAAAAAGTTATCCAGCAAGAATTGAGTAGAAATATTTTCTTAAAAGACTTTTTTTTTGGTTTCTTTTAAAAAGTCATCATTTAAGGGGGGGGGGAAATTGTGAAATTGTGAGAAATACTTTTTATACAAGACTTTGTAGGAATAGTCTAAGAAAAAAACAATTGTATTTTACAAGAAAAAATTATGTAATTTTACAAGATTAAAGTCAAATATATTATGAAAAAAAAAAATCATTTTTTTATTTTTTAGGTTTTTTTTTAGAATTTTTGAGTATTCAAGTCAGATGTGTTGTGAAAGAGTGGGGTTTTTTTGGGTTTTTTTAGAAAAAAAAAAGTGGCAATATTGTGAGGAAAAAGTTATCTTGCAAAACTTTTAGGAATATTCTGACTTTTCTGACTTTGTTTGTTTTGTTTTTTTTGAGGAAAAATTTATCCAGCAAGAATTGAGTAGAAATATCTTTAAAAAAGAAAGTTTTTTGGGGTTTCTTTTAAAAAGTCATCTTTTTTTTGAGGGCGGGGGGGTATACAAGACTTTGTAGGAATAGTCTGGGAAAAAAAACAATTTTATTTTACAAGAAAAACTTATGTAATTTCACAAGATTAAAGTCAAATACATTATGAAAAAAAGTATTTTTTTGGGTTTTTTTTTTTAGTATTTTAGAGGATTAAAGTCAGATGTATGGGGATTATTATTATTTTTTTTTTTTTTTAATGCAATATTGAAAAGGAAAAAAGTTATCTAGCAAGAATTTTAGGAATATTCTGACTTTTCAGACTGTTTTTTTAGTTTTGTTTTTTTAGAACAAGCTAGTAATATTTTGTGAGAAAAGTTGTCATCGTATGAGAATTATGCTGGAATATTTTGGAAAAAAAAGTTAAAAATGCAGAAGAAATAAGTATAACATTTTAGAGGATTAAAGTCAGATGTGTTGTGAAAGAGTGTTTTTATTTTATTTTTATTTTTTTTTTAGAAAAAAAAGTTGCAATATTGTGAGGAAAAAGTTATGTAGCAAAACTTTTAGGAATATTCCGACTTTTCTGACTGTTTTTTTTTTTTTTAGAAAAAGTTAGTAATATTTTGTGAGAAAAGTTGTCATCGTACAAAAATTATATTGGAATATTTTGAGAAAAAAAGTTACAAATTCACAAAAAAGTATAACATTTTAGAGGATTAAATTCAGATGTGTTGTGAAAGAGTTTTATAAAAAAAAATGTGTTTGTTTTTTTAGAAAAATAAAGTTGCAATATTGTGAGGAAAAAGTTATCCAACAAACAAATATTCTGCCTTTTTTTTTTTTTTTTTTTTTTTCATTTTTAGAAAAAGTTAGTAATATTTTATGAGAAAAGTATGAGAATTATGCTGGAATATTTTGAAGAAAAAAAAGTTAAAAAGGCACAAAAAAGGTACAGCATTTTAGAAGATTAAAGTCAGATGTATTGTTTATTTTGTTGTTTTTTTGTTGTTGTTTTTGTGAGGAAAAAGTTATCCAGCAAGAGTTGAGTAGAATTATTTTAAAAAAGAACGTTTTTTGAGTTTCTTTTAAAAAGTCATCATTTGAGTGTTTTTTGTTGTTGTTGTTGTTGTTGTTGTTTTTTAGAAAAAAAAAAAGTTGCAATATTGTGAGGAAAAAGTTATCTAGCAAAACATTTGAGAAGATTAAAGTCAGATGTATTGTTTATTTTGTTGTTTTTTTGTTGTTGTTTTTTGTGAGGAAAAAGTTATCCAGCAAGACTTGAGTATAATTATTTTAAAAAAAGAAAGTTTTCTTGGGTTTCTTTTAAAAAGTCATAATTTTTTTTGGGGGGGGGGGGGGGGGGGGGAATTGTGAAATTGTGAGAAAAACTTTTTATACAAGACTTTGTAGGAATAGTCTGAGAAAAATTATGTAATTTTATATTATTAAAGTCAAATAAATTATGAAAAAAAGTTTTTTTTGTTTTTTTTTTAGAATTTTAGAGGATTAAAGTCAGATGTATTATAATTTTTTATTTAATTTTATTTATTTATTTATTTTGTAATGCAATAGTATGAGAAAAAAAGTTATCCAGCAAGAATTTTAGGAATATTCTGACTTTTCTGACTCTTTTTTTTGTTTGTTTAAAAAAAAAAAAAAAGTCATTGTACAAAAAGTTCTTGGGGAATATTTAGAGAAAAATGTACAAAAAAAATTATACCATTTTACAAGATTAAATTCAGATGTATTGTGGATTTTTAATTTTTATTTTTTTTTTTATTTTTTTTTTTTAAAGAAAAATGCAATACTGTGAGAAAAAAGTTATCTAGCAAGAATTGAGTAGAAATATACATTAAAAAAAATCAAAATCAAAATAAAAACTATGCCATTTTACATGATGAAAGTCAAATATTTTGTGGAATTTTTTTTTATTTTTTTAAAAATTTTTTAGGAAAAAAGGAGTTATTGTGTTAAAACATAGCTAGCTAGGTGCTAACGTTCCTCTGCAGTGTTTGAACTACTTCAAAAATACCACAAATACAAACAAATACCACTCCACTTCAACTTAAAGACAGTATAAGTCCATTCCAGACTTGAATGGAAATGTGAATATTTTTCAGAGTAGTCAGTGTAAAGCTTGTATAAGACATGAGTCCCAGTAGTTGGCAGCAGAAGTGAGTAGCAAGTGTGGCGTCATTGTGTGGGGCTGCACGAGTGCTGTTGGCACTGGAGAGCTGTGGTTCATTTTGAAAAATGTCCAAAATCGTGTTGAAAATGTCACCATCCAGTGTGAACACCATTGCTGTCCTACACTGCCTTAGTGCCCTTGGGCAACCATCTTGCGCTTCTCCATGAAGAATGTTAAAGAAACCTTCAACGTTGGAATGGAATGTTTTTGCTAAATGAAGCGCAGCACTCGTGCAGCCCCAGACTGCGAGCAAGGACGTAGACAACGACCGACTCAAGCTGCACACGGACTACTTTAAAGCGGGCGCTGACCTGCGTGAGCTGCAGGTAGTGCAGCAGTCTGGTGACGGTGTCGGGGTCCAGGGTCTCCACCGTGGCGTCTCCTTGGGCGCTGGTCTTCTGGATCCTGCCCTCCATCATGGCGTTCTGCACGATGGTGACCAGCAGCGTGTCTCGCTCTGCCAGGCGGCAGTTCAGAAACTTCTAGAGGAGAAAGACAACATCAGCGCGTCGCCTGAAGGACCCGAAGGACCTAAAGGACATAAAGGACATAAAGGACCTGGTCCATGTCCTCCAGCTGCTTCTCCATCATGCGCAGGTAGTGGTCCTGGTGCGAGGGCGCCGTGATCACCCACAGACGCTTTTTACCTGCACAAAAAAAACATTTTATATACATGTATATATATATATATATATGTATATATATATATATATATATATATATATATATATATATATATACATGTATATATATATATATATATATATACAGTATATATATATATACATATATATATATATGTCTTAATAAGGTTATCCAAAAAATAGTGCTCGATACCGTAGTAGAGCGCAATATATGTATGTGTGGGAAAAAAAATCACAAGACTACTTCATCTCTACAGGCCTGTTTCATGAGGGGGGGTACCCTCAATCATCAGGAGATTTTAATGGGAGCATTCGCATACCATGGTTTATATAGGGCATAGAGTGGGTGGGTACAGGCTGGCGTAGGGCCGTGGTGATTGGCTCATGTGTTACCTAGGAGGTGTTTCCGTCTATGGCGGCATGCTGGTTTTGGAGTCGCTCTGTCTGGGGGCCGACGGCTCATTTGCAATTGTTTTGTTGTGGTTTGAGATGATTTGTCGTATATTGTTCATGCAGCTGTAGCTCAATTTAATGTTGTTCTTGTTGAATACTTTTCTTAGGGTGTTGTCTTTGGGAGAGTGTTTGTCAATCAGATTGAGGAATTTGTGTCCACGGAGCAGAAACGTGTGAACTCGTTGGGAGTTTCCTCCTCTCCCAGCTCGCTAGCCTCAATCTGAACCTTGGTATTTACCGTGATGACGGACTGGCAGTGTGTCGCGCCTCGCCAAGGAGCAGCGAGAATACCAAGAAGCGCATATGCCAAATTTTCAAAGAGAACGGCCTACGGATCACGATTGAAGCCAACAAGCAAACCGTCAACTTCCTTGACGTCACTTTCAACCTGAGAAATAACAGCTACCAACCATTCACGAAACCCAACACAACACTCCAATACGTGCACCATGACAGCAACCACCCACCCACCACCACGAAAAGAATACCTACCGGAATCAATAAAAGGCTATCGATGCTGTCATCTAGCAAAGCTGAATTTGACCAAGCAACCCCCCCGTACCAAAAAGCCCTTGATGAAAGCGGATACAATTTCACCCTCACCTATGAACCCACGCCAGGAAACCAACCAAAAAAGAACAGAAAACGAAACGACATCATCTGGTACAACCCCCCATACAGCAAAAACGTCTCAACTAACATTGGACACAAATTCCTCAATCTGATTGACAAACACTTTCCCAAAGATAACACCCTAAGAAAAGTATTCAACAAGAACAACATTAAATTGAGCTACAGCTGCATGAACAATATACGACAAATTATCTCAAACCACAACAAAACAATTGCAAATGAGCCGTCGGCCCCCAGACAGAGCGACTCCAAAACCAACAAAGGCTGTAACTGTCGAAAGAAACCTGATTGCCCTCTCAACGGGGGGTGCTTACAAACATCAGTTGTCTACCAATCTAAGGTAATACGCAAGGACATTAACACATCCGACACATATGTAGGATTAACCGAGGGAGAGTTCAAAACCAGATGGAACAATCACAAGGCTTCTTTCAGGAACCAAAACCTGCGGAATACCACAGAACTCAGCAAACACATTTGGGACCTCAAAGACAATAATGTTGAATATTCAATAACATGGCAAATTCTTGCATCCAGCACACCTTACAATAGTGGTAATAAAAGATGCAACCTATGCTTGAAAGAGAAACTGTTTATTATTTACCGTCCAGACCTGTCATCCCTCAACAAGCGCAGCGAAATTGTAACAGCATGCCGCCACAGACGGAAACACCTCCTAGGTAACACATGAGCCAATCACCACGCCCCTAGGCCAGCCTGTACCCACCCACTCTGTGCCCTATATAAACCATGGTATGTGAATGCTCCCATTAAAATCTCCTGATGATTGAGGGAACCCCCCCTCATGAAACAGGCCTGTAGAGATGAAATAGTCTTGTGATTTTTTTCCCACACATACATATATATATATATATATATATATATATATATATATATATATATATATATATATATATATATATATCAAATCAGTAATGTTCCTTCACACCTTCACCTTACTGCCAAAACTCCACAAACACACAAAAAAGTATAGAAACTCTTTTCTGCAATTAATTACTTGAATGTATTATTCACATGTGAATAATGCTGTATAATAGACTGTATTTATATTATTCACATGTGAATAATGCTGTATAATAGACTGTATTTGTGTTATTCACATGTGAATAATGCTGTATAATAGACTGTATTTATATTATTCACATGTGAATAATGCTGTATAATAGACTGTATTTATATTATTCACATGTGAATAATGCTGTATAATAGACTGTATTTATATTATTCACATGTGAATAATGCTGTATAATAGACTGTATTTATATTATTCGCATGTGAATAATGCTGTATAATAGACTGTATTTATATTATTCACATGTGAATAATGCTGTATAATAGACTGTATTTATGTTATTCACATGTGAATAATGCTGTATAATAGACTGTATTTATATTATTCACATGTGAATAATGCTGTATAATAGACTGTATTTATGTTATTCACATGTGAATAATGCTGTATAATAGACTGTATTTATATTATTCACATGTGAATAATGCTGTATAATAGACTGTATTTATATTATTCGCATGTGAATAATGCTGTATAATAGACTGTATTTATATTATTCACATGTGAACAATGCTGTATAATAGACTGTATTTATGTTATTCACATGTGAATAATGCTGTATAATAGACTGTATTTATATTCTTCACATGTGAATAATGCTGTATAATAGACTGTATTTATGTTATTCACATGTGAATAATGCTGTATAATAGACTGTATTTATATTATTCACATGTAAAAAATACCTAAGTGTTTATTGTCTATTGTGAGCGAACTGTGGTGCTGAATTTCCCCCAGGGATCAATACTTTCTATTCTATTCTATTATATTCTATTCTAAATAAATGATTTGCAACTAAAAAAAATATTTAACAACCCAAAAAACTATTTGCAACTAAAAAAATTAACAGTTTTCTTCAATTTAAAAGAAACAATTCTAATTGTATAAAAACAATTTTCTAAAATTAAAAAAAAAACGACTTCCCCAGTAAAAAACAACAACAACAACAAATTCTTCAATTTAAAAAAACGATTCTTAATTACAAAAAAATTAAATTATATTAAAAAAAAAAAAACGATTCAAGTATAAAAAACAATTTTCTACAAGTATGAAAAAATAACTTGCAAATATATATATATATATATATATATATATATATATATATATATATATATATATATATATATATATATATATATTTATTTATTTATTTATTTTTCTGCAAGTAAAAAAACTATTCAAAAAAGTTTAAAAAAAACTATTTTCTGGAAACAAAAACACGATTTGCAAGTAAAAAAAAAAAAAAACCAACAACAATTTCCTGTAAGTAAAAAACAATTGGCAAGTTAAAACAAACTATATTCTGCAATTAAAAAAACGATTCCCAAGTAAAAATAAGTATTAAAAAAATGTCTACAATTTAAAAAAAAAAGATTAGCAAATGATAGTTTAAAAAAATCTGCAAGTTAAAAAAAACGATTCAAAAATGTATGGAAAAAACAATGATTTGCAAGCAAAAAAACAATTGGCAAGTTTAAAAAAATTATTTTCTGCAAATAAAAAAAAAAACGATTCCCAATTAAAAAAGAAATAAAAATTAAATCAAAAAACGATTCTTACGTATAAAATAACAATTTATTTTAATTTAAAAAAAAAAAAAAAGGAAAAAGATTCAAGTATTAAAACATTTTCTGCAATTAAAAAAAAAAAGATTTGCAAATAATTAAAAAATAAATCTGCAAAATAAAAAAAACGATTCAAAAATGTATGGAAAAAAAAGATTTGTAAGTAAAAAAAAATAAAACTTCTGTAAGCAAAAAACAATTGGCAAGTTTAAAAAAAATATTTTGTGCAATTAAATAAACGATTCCCCAGTTTAAAAAAAACTATGTTCTGCAAGTTTAAAAAATGATTTTCAAGTATGAAAACTATTTTCTGCAATTAAAAAAAATGATTACAAAGTTTAAAAAATGTAAGAAAAATCAATTAAAAAATCATTAAAAAAAAAAAAAAAACGATTAGAGTATAGATTTTATACAATTAAAGAAAATATTTGCAAGTAAAAAAAAAACATTTTCTTCAGTAAAAAAATTATTCGCAAGTTTAAAAACAGTTTTCTACTAGCTTTTTAGCTAAGGTTATACGTTGTTACCTAAAAACAATGATTTTTGACATTTGGTACCAATTTGGATTTATGCTAACGTATCTTGTATTAGCATGCTAAAATTAGCATGCTAGCTTTTTAGCTAATTTTGTATGGTTATACCTAAAAATAATGATTTTTGATACTTGCCGCCACCTTGGATTTATGCTAACGTCTCCTATTTTAGCATGCCAACGTTTTTTGCTAGTTTTTAGCTAATTGTGTGTTTAAACCTAAAAATTATGATTTTCGATACTTGGCGCCATCTTGGAAGTTTGCCTTCATCTAATGCCAGCATGCTAACGTTAGCATGCTAACATTTTTTTGCTAGCTTTGTAGCTAATTTTGTATGGTTATACCTAAAAATAATGATTTTTGATACTTGCCGCGACCTTGGATTTATGCTTACGTATCCTATTTTAGCATGCCAACGTTTTTTTGCTAGTTTTTAGCTAATTGTGTGTTCAAACCTAAAAATTATGATTTTCGATACTTGGCGCCATCTTGGAAGTTTGCCTTCATCTAATGTCAGCATGCTAACGTTAGCATGCTAACATTTTTTTGCTAGCTTTGTAGCTAATTTTGTATGGTTATACCTAAAAATAATGATTTTTGATACTTGCCGCCACCTTGGATTTATGCTAACGTCTCCTATTTTAGCATGCCAACGTTTTTTTGCTAGTTTTTAGCTAATTGTGTGTTTAAACCTAAAAATTATGATTTTCGATACTTGGCGCCATCTTGGAAGTTTGCCTTCATCTAATGCCAGCATGCTAACGTTAGCATGCTAACATTTTTTTGCTAGCTTTGTAGCTAATTTTGTATGGTTATACCTAAAAATAATGATTTTTGATACTTGCCGCCACCTTGGATTTATGCTAACGTCTCCTATTTTAGCATGCCAACGTTTTTTTGCTAGTTTTTAGCTAATTGTGTGTTCAAACCTAAAAATTATGATTTTCGATACTTGGCGCCATCTTGGAAGTTTGCCTTCATCTAATGTCAGCATGCTAACGTTAGCATGCTAACATTTTTTTTGCTAGCTTTGTAGCTAATTTTGTATGGTTATACCTAAAAATAATGATTTTTGATACTTGCCGCCACCTTGGATTTATGCTAACGTCTCCTATTTTAGCATGCCAACGTTTTTTGCTAGTTTTTAGCTAATTGTGTGTTTAAACCTAAAAATTATGATTTTCGATACTTGGCGCCATCTTGGAAGTTTGCCTTCATCTAATGCCAGCATGCTAATGTTAGCATGCTAACGTTTCAGGCAAGCTTTTTAGCTAATCTTGTACGGTTACGCCTAAAACTCATGGATTTCGATACTCTGCACCATCTTAAAAGTATCTACCGACCCCCAGATAGCGGGTCCATCAAAATTTCCGCGGAGATTTTCTCGCTGTGATATTTAGGTTTTGCGCATTTTTAGGGTTAGCGGATACGCAGCTTGTATCAAATAAACAGATTAAGTCTGGAGAAGTATAGAGAAGTTTGTAAGCGCACAAATTATGACTAAAGCCCTTTAAAAGTCTTGGGTATGCTGGCCCAGAATTTGGTTCTGAGGCCATGCGAACACTTCTGTTCGTTTACTTGCCTGCAAAATCAGAGAGAAAATCCAACTCAGGCGCAAGACCCAAGTCTTCGGTCTTGTCTCCATGTCGTCTGTCCTCATCCAAGCCAAGTCCCAGCTCCGTTCCGGTTGGAAGGTCCGAATAGTCTCCCCAGTCCTTCACGTTGGGGTCCAGCTGGCTCTTGGTCTTGCTGCCGGGCCACGTGATCTGCCAGCTGGGCCGACAGAGACTCCACAGAGCCAGCAAGAGCCAGGGCGAGTGAAAGCTGCAGAACATCCTGGTCCAGATCCTGGTCCTAAACACCGGCTTCAGTCACAAAGAACTCAAGAAGCTTCCATGGTTTGAATCCCGGTCGGAATCTGCAGAGGGTTCAAGTCGTGCTTGTTAGGTGGAAAACATCAGGAATGAGAAAGACTTGAGACCCTCAAGTCAGCAGACAGGAGACACCCCCACCCCTCACACACACACACACACACACACACACACACACACACACACACACACACACACACACACACACACTCCTGGTTCACATTATACCCCGGGCTCGTTAACATGGATGGAATTTTGCTTCAAAGCCTTTGAGGCGGGAAAACCCACAAACCCACACACACACACACACACACACACACACACACACACACACACACACACACACACACACACACACACACACACACACACAACCTTCTGTTTCTGTAAAAGTGGGGACCTTAACCCTTATTCAACCCTACTAGATGAACTAAAAAAGCTCTTAGAGGGTGAATCCTGAATCTAGACGGTGATCCGGATCATCCCCAAAATGTAAGCATTTGTTCCTTATCCCATTTCGGACATTTTCCTGAAAGTTCAGTCAGAGAAAAGAAAGCGTAAAGTCATTCATGGAACGATCAACGAACTAGTCGCATCCAAACAGGCTGCAAGAGTATGGATGGGTACCGTTCACATTTCAATCGATACCGGTACCGGTTCCCAGTACCTGGTACTAAACAACACCAAATGTTGGTTCTTTTGTGTGTGTTGATAAATATTAAATTGTGTTTGATTTAAAAACGAGCTGATTATGATAACTGCTGTCCAGTTATTTCTCGTTTTATAATTGTCGTGTTATCATTTCCAAATACGACAATAAGTTGCCACTACAGTTTTTGTCGTACCCTACAAAGTGTTAATACTCGAAGTATTGGACTTGTTACACAGCAGCGGTTTGTTTGTAGCGTGCATATTAGTTGTACTTTTCATTAAGACTTCCGAAGGTGTTGGAATCGCCGTGTAAAATCGCTAATGCTAATCAGAAGCATGTCGATGGCAAAGCCTATGTATATTAGCATCAAGCTAACGCATTTTTATTTTTTTTTAAAGTGGAGCCTTGCTTTACTGACGGAGTGGATTGTGAGTAGGGGCTTTACAAATAAATGGCCCACAGTTGACTTTGGAATGCAGGGAACAGTAAAAACCAAATGTATTCCTCACACGGAACAAATCTCAGAGGAAGAAGGATCTGACAGGTGGAAGTCAATAGGACTAATCAAAGGAGCGACACAGGTGGAAGTCAATAGGACTAATCAAAGGAGTGACACAGGTGGAAGTCAATAGGACGAATCAAAGGAGCAACACAGGTGGAAGTCAATAGGACGAATCAAAGGAGCGACACAGGTGGAAGTCAATAGGACAAATCAAAGGAGTGACACAGGTGGAAGTCAATAGGACTAATCAAAGGAGCGACACAGGTGGAAGTCAATAGGACTAATCAAAGGAGCGACACAGGTGGAAGTCAATAGGACTAATCAAAGGAGCGACACAGGTGGAAGTCAATAGGACGAATCAAAGGAGCGACACAGGTGGAAGTCAATAGGACTAATCAAAGGAGTGACACAGGTGGAAGTCAATAGGACTAATCAAAGGAGCGACACAGGTGGAAGTCAATAGGACTAATCAAAGGAGCAACACAGGTGGAAGTCAATAGGACTAATCAAAGGAGTGACACAGGTGGAAGTCAATAGGACTAATCAAAGGAGCGACACAGGTGGAAGTCAATAGGACTAATCAAAGGAGCGACACAGGTGGAAGTCAATAGGACGAATCAAAGGAGCAACACAGGTGGAAGTCAATAGGACTAATCAAAGGAGCGACACAGGTGGAAGTCAATAGGACTAATCAAAGGAGCGACACAGGTGGAAGTCAATAGGACTAATCAAAGGAGCAACACAGGTGGAAGTCAATAGGACTAATCAAAGGAGCGACACAGGTGGAAGTCAATAGGACTAATCAAAGGAGCAACACAGGTGGAAGTCAATAGGACTAATCAAAGGAGTGACACAGGTGGAAGTCAATAGGACTAATCAAAGGAGCGACACAGGTGGAAGTCAATAGGACTAATCAAAGGAGCGACACAGGTGGAAGTCAATAGGACGAATCAAAGGAGCAACACAGGTGGAAGTCAATAGGACTAATCAAAGGAGCGACACAGGTGGAAGTCAATAGGACTAATCAAAGGAGCGACACAGGTGGAAGTCAATAGGACTAATCAAAGGAGCAACACAGGTGGAAGTCAATAGGACTAATCAAAGGAGCGACATAGGTGGAAGTCAATAGGACTAATCAAAGGAGCGACACAGGTGGAAGTCAATAGGACTAATCAAAGGAGCGACACAGGTGGAAGTCAATAGGACGAATCAAAGGAGCGACACAGGTGGAAGTCAATAGGACTAATCAAAGGAGCAACACAGGTGGAAGTCAATAGGACTAATCAAAGGAGCGACACAGGTGGAAGTCAATAGGACGAATCAAAGGAGCGACACAGGTGGAAGTCAATAGGACTAATCAAAGGAGCGACACAGGTGGAAGTCAATAGGACGAATCAAAGGAGCGACACAGGTGGAAGTCAATAGGACGAATCAAAGGAGCGACACAGGTGGAAGTCAATAGGACTAATCAAAGGAGCGACACAGGTGGAAGTCAATAGGACGAATCAAAGGAGCGACACAGGTGGAAGTCAATAGGACTAATCAAAGGAGCGACACAGGTGGAAGTCAATAGGACTAATCAAAGGAGCAACACAGGTGGAAGTCAATAGGACTAATCAAAGGAGCGACACAGGTGGAAGTCAATAGGACGAATCAAAGGAGCGACACAGGTGGAAGTCAATAGGACTAATCAAAGGAGCGACACAGGTGGAAGTCAATAGGACTAATCAAAGGAGCGACACAGGTGGAAGTCAATAGGACTAATCAAAGGAGTGACACAGGTGGAAGTCAATAGGACGAATCAAAGGAGCGACACAGGTGGAAGTCAATAGGACGAATCAAAGGAGCGACACAGGTGGAAGTCAATAGGACTAATCAAAGGAGTGACACAGGTGGAAGTCAATAGGACTAATCAAAGGAGCGACACAGGTGGAAGTCAATAGGACTAATCAAAGGAGCGACACAGGTGGAAGTCAATAGGACTAATCAAAGGAGCGACACAGGTGGAAGTCAATAGGACTAATCAAGGGAGTGACACAGGTGGAAGTCAATAGGACTAATCAAAGGAGCGACACAGGTGGAAGTCAATAGGACTAATCAAAGGAGCGACACAGGTGGAAGTCAATAGGACTAATCAAAGGAGCGACACAGGTGGAAGTCAATAGGACTAATCAAAGGAGCAACAGGTGCGCTGGCAGCACATGGAACAGAAAGTAAAGGTGCTTCAAAACAAAGAGAGCAAACAGGAAACACTGACAAAACAAGAGCGCCGGGACAGGAAGTGATTGTAAACACAACTCAAAGTGTCAATAGCAATTGTGAAACATAATCCAACAAGTAATGACGAGCAGGAAGTGGAGGAACTGGACTGGAAGAATTTCAGAAGAGTTTCTGGGAGGACAAGACTTGGTTGGATACGTTCCTCTGTACTA
>NC_084558.2:54210827-54243327 GCF_033978685.3 Nerophis lumbriciformis | reverse complement strand
TAGTCACCATGACACTAAACTAAATCACTAAACATTTCACCTAACTAACCACCATGACACTAAACTAAATCAGTAAATAATTCACCAAACTAGCCACCATGACACCAAACTAAATCATCAAATTAGCCACCATGACACTAAACTAAATCACCAAACTAAATCACTAAACAGTTCACCAAACTAACCACCATGACACTAAACTAAATCACCAAACTAACCATCATGACACTAAACTAAATCACCAAATTAGCCACCATGACACTAAACTAAATCACTAAACATTTCACCCAACTAACCACCATGACACTAAACTAAATCAGTAAATAATTCACCAAACTAGCCACCATGACACCAAACTAAATCATCAAATTAGCCACCATGACACTAAACTAAATCACCAAACTAAATCACTAAACAGTTCACCAAACTAACCACCATGACACTAAACTAAATCACCTAACTAACCACCATGACACTAAACTAAATCACCAAACTAGCACCATGACACCAAACTAAATCACTAAACATTTCACCAAACTGACCACCATGACACTAAACTAAATCACCAAACTAACCACCATGACACTAAACTAAATCACCAAACTAACCACCATGGCACTAAACTAAATCACTAAACATTTCACCAAACTAACCATTATGACACTAAACTAAATCACCAAACTAAGCACCATGACACTTAACTAAATCACTAAACATTTCACTAAACTAGCCACCATGACACCAAACTGAATCACCAAATTATCCACCATGACACTAAACTAAATTACTAAACATTTGACCAAACTAACCACCACAATACTAAACTAAATCACCAAACTAACCACCATGACACTAAACTAAATCACTAAACATTTCACCAAACTAACCACCATGACGCTAAACTAAATCACTAAATATTTCACCAAACTAAATCACCAAATTAGCCACCATGACACTAAACTAAATCACCAAATTAGCCACAATGACACTAAACTAAATCACTAAACATTTCACCAAACTAACCACTATGACACTAAACTAAATCACCAAACTAACCACCATGACACTAAAATAAATCGCTAAACTAACCACCATGACACTAAACTAAATCACTAATCATTTCACCAAACTAACCACCATGACACTAAACTAAATCACCAAACCAGCACCATGACACCAAACTATATCACTAAACATTTCACCAAACTAACCACATGACACTAAACTAAATCACTAAACATTTCACCAAACTGACCACAATGACACCAAACTAAATCACCAAATTAGCCACAATGACACTAAACTAAATCACTAAACATTTCACCAAACTAGCCACTATGACACTAAACTAAATCACCAAACTAACCACCATGACACTAAACTAAATCACTAAACATTTCACCAAACTAGCCACCATGACACTAAACTAAATCACTAAACATTTCACCAAACTAACCACATGACACTAAACTAAATCACCAAACTAGCCACCATGACACTAAACTAAATCACTAAACTAACCACCATGACACTAAACTAAATCATAAGTCAAGCATTTTTTTTTATTTTAACAAAAAATGTTTTGCAATGTGTGTGAATATTTTGCGATATTCGGCAATATTAAAGTTTAAAAGACATGCAATTGCATGCCGTGCATGTCTTTTAATGTTGAAATGGAAATAAAACATTTAGTAAGAAACGATCAAGTGTTTTTTAATGCATAATATTCCCAGGCTTTGACTTTGTGTCTGGTGTATTAAACAGTGAAACAGCGCCTCTTAGTGGACACAAGCAGAAAACATGTTTTTTTCCCTACAAAGTGTGAAACAGCACCGCTCAGTGGACACAACGAGAAATTCATTTTGTTTCGAGTGCGTTATTTTAAGGCATATCTCTGACATTTTAATAAATAAATTAAAAAAACGCGAATGTGTCCTCATTATTAGAATGTTAGCATAGTGGGAGAGGAAGAATTCATTGTGAATTTATTTATTTAATTTTTTTTTTTTTTTTTTATAAAAGCTGATTAGATAGTGTTTTATTAATCATAAAAATACGATGTTGTCACCATTTGTGTTGAAATACCCCCCACAAATATATTAATATAACGAGTGTAATGAATAAAGCGAATACAATTTTTTTTTTTAATTATGATTTAATAATAATTGTCCCACCGCTAACATCTTCCGGGTCGACACAAAGTTCGCCTGAGCTGCAAAGACTTGAAAAAAAAAAAAAAAGACACCGGAGCGCCTGCTAAGGTCAGTGCTGATATCTGACGTCGACCCGCGTGGTTTTTCTACTTAATGGCGTGCATCGCGTCGCCGTGCATGCGTTTTTTATGAACAATTGAAGTATTTAATTTAATTTACGCTTAAACAGATGTGCTTTATCCGCGGCTAGCATGCTATGCTAGCGCCATGCTAGCTACACCCCCCCCCCCCCCCCCTTCCAGCGGGCTGGAGAGGACATAGGAGATAAAAACATAAATAAATAAAATAGAGGTCAACATGAATAAAACACAAGAAAAATCATGTTGTTGTTTTTTTTCAATAAAAAAAAAATTCAACATATGTTCCTTTCACTTACCGGGTCGCCTGAATGACACTCGTGTGGCGTTTGGGAACCATTGTTGAATGAAACAACAAAAACAACGGCGGCGTTCATTGTTAAGTATACTTAAGTACACTAGTATATGCAATAAAAGGAGGAAAATTGGATGTAGTGAGCACACTTGCCGTTCAAACTAAGCATTTAAACTCGTCAGGCGAATCGTTGGTGACGTGGTCAATTGTTTGATAGCGACTTTTTAGAAATGCATTTGAACGCAGCACGCTTGCTACTATCACTACTTTGTTTTTTGACTGTTTTCAATTGATGACTTATTGATCTCTTGATTGATTTATAACCAAGTTGACAACAAGGTCATCTCTCTGACATGGCAATCAAGGGCCCAAACTTTTTTCCACTGAGGGCCAAAGACTATTTCCCCAAGCAGCATTGGTCGGGCCCGCGTATTTGTCAGGTGCTAGTCCTAAGTGTCCCAATACTTTTGTCCAGTTTTCGTCCCAAGTGTCGCAATACTTTTGTCCAGTATTAGTCCTAAGTGTCCCAGTACTTTTGTCCAGTGTAGGTGTCCCAATACTTTAGTCCAGTGGTAGTCATAAGTGTCCCAATACTTTTGTCCAGTTGTAGTCCTAAGTGTCCCAATACATTTGTCTAGTGGTAGTCCTAAGTGTCCCAATACTTTTGTCCAGTGTAAGTGTCCCAATACATTTGTCCAGTGTCCGTCCTAAGTGTCCCAATACTTGTGTCCAGTGGTATTCATAGGTGTCCCAATACTTTTGTCAAGTTGTAGTCCTAAGTCTCCCAGAACTTTTGTCCAGTGTAAGTGTCCCAATACTTTTGTCCAGTATGCGTCCTAAGTGTCCCAATACTTTTGTCAAGTTGTAGTCCTAAGTGTCCCAATACTTTTGTCCATTGTAAGTGTCCCAATACTTTTGTCCAGTGGTAGTCAATAAGTGTCCCAATACTTTTGTCAAGTTGTAGTCACAAGTGTCCCAATACTTTTGTCCAGTTGTAGTTGTAAGTGTCCCGATACTTTTGTCCAGTTGTTATACTAAGTGTCCCAATACTTTTGTCCAGTTTTAGTCCTAAGTGTCTCAATACTTTTGTACAGTGTAAGTGTCCCAATACTTATGTTCAGTGGTAGCCATAAGTGTCCTAATACTTTTGTCAAGTTTTAGTCCCAAGTGTCCCAATACTATGTCCAGTTGTAGTCCTAAGTGCCCCAATACTTTTGTCCAGTGGTAGTCCTAAGTATCCCAATACTTTTGTCAAGTTTTAGTCCCAAGTGGCCCAATACTTTAGTCAAGTTTTAGTCGTAAGTGTCCCAATACTTTTGTCCAGTGGTAGTCATAAGTGTCCCAATACTTTTGTCAAGTTTTAGTCCCAAGTGTCCCAAGACTTTTGTCCAGTTGTAGTTGTAAGTGTCCCGATACTTTTGTCCAGTTGTTATACTAAGTGTCCCAATACTTTTGTCCAGTTTTAGTCCTAAGTGTCCCAATACTTTTGTCCATTGTAAGTGTCCCAATACTTTTGTCCAGTGGTAGTCATAAGTGTCCCAATACTTTTGTCAAGTTGTAGTCCTAAGTGTCCCAGAACTTTTGTCCAGTGTAAGTGTCCCAATACTTTTGTCCAGTATGCGTCCTAAGTGTCCCAATACTTTTGTCAAGTTGTAGTCCTAAGTGTCCCAATACTTTTGTCCATTGTAAGTGTCCCAATACTTTTGTCCAGTGGTAGTTGTAAGTGTCCCGATACTTTTGTCCAGTTGTTATACTAAGTGTCCCAATACTTTTGTCCAGTTTTAGTCCTAAGTGTCCCAATACTTTTGTCCATTGTAAGTGTCCCAATACTTTTGTCCAGTGGTAGTCATAAGTGTCCCAATACTTTTGTCAAGTTGTAGTCCTAAGTGTCCCAGAACTTTTGTCCAGTGTAAGTGTCCCAATACTTTTGTCCAGTATGCGTCCTAAGTGTCCCAATACTTTTGTCAAGTTGTAGTCACAAGTGTCCCAATACTTTTGTCCAGTTGTAGTTGTAAGTGTCCCGATACTTTTGTCCAGTTGTTATACTAAGTGTCCCAATACTTTTGTCCAGTTTTAGTCCTAAGTGTCTCAATACTTTTGTACAGTGTAAGTGTCCCAATACTTATGTTCAGTGGTAGCCATAAGTGTCCCAATACTTTTGTCAAGTTTTAGTCCCAAGTGTCCCAATACTATGTCCAGTTGTAGTCCTAAGTGCCCCAATACTTTTGTCCAGTGGTAGTCCTAAGTATCCCAATACTTTTGTCAAGTTTTAGTCCCAAGTGGCCCAATACTTTAGTCAAGTTTTAGTCGTAAGTGTCCCAATACTTTTGTCCAGTTTTCGTCCTAAGTGTCCCAATACTTTTGTCCAGTGGTAGTCATAAGTGTCCCAATACTTTTGTCAAGTTGTAGTCCTAAGTGTCCCAGAACTTTTGTCCAGTGTAAGTGTCCCAATACTTTTGTCCAGTATGCGTCCTAAGTGTCCCAATACTTTTGTCAAGTTGTAGTCACAAGTGTCCCGATACTTTTGTCCAGTTGTTATACTAAGTGTCCCAATACTTTTGTCCAGTTTTAGTCCTAAGTGTCTCAATACTTTTGTACAGTGTAAGTGTCCCAATACTTATGTTCAGTGGTAGCCATAAGTGTCCCAATACTTTTGTCAAGTTTTAGTCCCAAGTGTCCCAATACTATGTCCAGTTGTAGTCCTAAGTGCCCCAATACTTTTGTCCAGTGGTAGTCCTAAGTATCCCAATACTTTTGTCAAGTTTTAGTCCCAAGTGGCCCAATACTTTAGTCCAGTTGTAGTCCTAAGTGTCCCAATACATTTGTCTAGTGGTAGTCCTAAGTGTCCCAATACTTTTGTCCAGTGTAAGTGTCCCAATACATTTGTCCAGTGTCCGTCCTAAGTGTCCCAATACTTGTGTCCAGTGGTATTCATAGGTGTCCCAATACTTTTGTCAAGTTGTAGTCCTAAGTCTCCCAGAACTTTTGTCCAGTGTAAGTGTCCCAATACTTTTGTCCAGTATGCGTCCTAAGTGTCCCAATACTTTTGTCAAGTTGTAGTCCTAAGTGTCCCAATACTTTTGTCCATTGTAAGTGTCCCAATACTTTTGTCCAGTGGTAGTCATAAGTGTCCCAATAATTTTGTCAAGTTGTAGTCACAAGTGTCCCAATACTTTTGTCCAGTTGTAGTTGTAAGTGTCCCGATACTTTTGTCCAGTTGTTATACTAAGTGTCCCAATACTTTTGTCCAGTTTTAGTCCTAAGTGTCTCAATACTTTTGTACAGTGTAAGTGTCCCAATACTTATGTTCAGTGGTAGCCATAAGTGTCCCAATACTTTTGTCAAGTTTTAGTCCCAAGTGTCCCAATACTATGTCCAGTTGTAGTCCTAAGTGCCCCAATACTTTTGTCCAGTGGTAGTCCTAAGTATCCCAATACTTTTGTCAAGTTTTAGTCCCAAGTGGCCCAATACTTTAGTCCAGTTGTAGTCCTAAGTGTCCCAATACATTTGTCTAATGGTAGTCCTAAGTGTCCCAATACTTTTGTCCAGTGTCCGTCCTAAGTGTCCCAATACTTGTGTCCAGTGGTATTCATAGGTGTCCCAATACTTTTGTCAAGTTGTAGTCCTAAGTCTCCCAGAACTTTTGTCCAGTGTAAGTGTCCCAATACTTTTGTCCAGTATGCGTCCTAAGTGTCCCAATACTTTTGTCCATTGTAAGTGTCCCAATACTTTTGTCCAGTGGTAGTCATAAGTGTCCCAATACTTTTGTCAAGTTGTAGTCACAAGTGTCCCAATACTTTTGTCCAGTTGTAGTTGTAAGTGTCCCGATACTTTTGTCCAGTTGTTATACTAAGTGTCCCAATACTTTTGTCCAGTTTTAGTCCTAATTGTCTCAATACTTTTGTACAGTGTAAGTGTCCCAATACTTATGTTCAGTGGTAGCCATAAGTGTCCCAATACTTTTGTCAAGTTTTAGTCCCAAGTGTCCCAATACTATGTCCAGTTGTAGTCCTAAGTGCCCCAATACTTTTGTCAAGTTGTAGTCCCAAGTGTCCCAATACTATGTCCAGTTGTAGTCCTAAGTGCCCCAATACTTTTGTCCAGTGGTAGTCCTAAGTATCCCAATACTTTTGTCAAGTTTTAGTCCCAAGTGGCCCAATACTTTAGTCAAGTTTTAGTCGTAAGTGTCCCAATACTTTTGTCCAGTTTTCGTCCTAAGTGTCCCAATACTTTTGTCCAGTGGTAGTCATAAGTGTCCCAATACTTTTGTCTACTTTTAGTCTGAAGTGTCCCAAGACTTTTGTCTAGTGTACCTACCTTGTCTGCATTGTGTGGGCACGTTGGTGCTTCCTGCTTTTAAGCAGCCATCTTAAAAAAACAGCAGCGCAGCAGCATCAGCGCAGCGGGTCCTTGAAGGGTCATAAAATCAAAACCGGAGCAGGTATTAAAAAGCTGTTCTGTTATTTTATTCACAAGGGTTTAATCTCTCTCCTGTGTTAGTTTGAAGCCTAAACGACAAACGCGCTCAGAGGAGATAGTTTTTGAAGGAAGGTGACCGGTTTTTACAAAAAAAATTGTTTTGAAGGGGGAATAGCAAACTTCCTGTTGATTTTTGCTGGGGGTTGTCAATTTGGAGGTTTTTGTTTCATGTCTCTCCGACCTTCCCAGGGAGAGTCACAGGCAGTTTTGTCAGTTTTTTCATCCGAGGAGCAGTTTTTTGTGCGTTTCATTAAAAAATTGCGCTAGAACACAATTTTGAGATTTGGGGTTAGGTTTTTTTATTAGATCACAATTTTTGCCAGTCCTGATGTGTGCGTTCAGTTCGGTGAGTTTTGAAGCATGTTAAGGGGGTCAAATTACAGCTCAAAGAGGCAAAAGTGACTGTTTTTAGTACTTTTTTGTCTTGAAGGGGGAATTGCCAACTTCCTGTTGATTTTAGCCCGAGAATGTACCATTATGAAAGTTAGGTCTGAGTCAGACCTACATAGAGGTTTTTGTTTCATGTCTCTCCGACCTTCCTAGTGGGAGTTACAGGCAGTCTAGTTTTTTTCTTTCGTAGGGGGCGCTAGAGCGCAATTTTGAGTTTTGTGGTTTGGTTTTTTTTTTTTAAAGGCAATTTTCGCAGGTCCTGATGTGTGGGTCAAATTACAGTTTAAAGTGGCGGCGGAAGAATAAAGAATAATTAAAGCTGCAAGCAGCGATGGACGGGACCGACTTTGACGGCACATAAAATCCAAACCGGAGCAGTAATTAAAACTCTTTGGTCAACTTTTAATTAGAAGGGTTCAATCTCTCTCCTGTGCTAGTTTGAAGCCGACACGACAAACGCGCTCAGAGGAGATAATGTTTGAAAAAAGGTGACCGGTTTTTACAAAACCTTTGTTTTGAAGGGGGAATTGCAAACTTCCTGTTGATTGTTGCTGGGGGTTGTCAATTTATGAAATGTAGGTCTAAGTGAGACCTACATAGAGGTTTTTGTTTCATGTCTCTAAGACATTCCTACTGGCAGTTTTGTCTGAGTTTTCTTCCTAGGAGCACTTGTGTCTGTGTTTTCTTCCTAGGGGGCGCTAGAGCACAATTTTGAGTTTTGGGGTTGTTGTTTTTTTTATCAAATCGCAATTTTTGCCACTCCTATTGTGTGTGTCCAGTTTGGTGAGTTTTGAAGCATGTTGAGGGGGTCAAATTACAGCTCAAAGAGGCAAAAGTGACTGTTTTTACTAAAATTTTGTTTTGAAGGGGGAATTGCCAACTTCCTGTTGATTTTTGCTGAAGAATATCAATGTATGAAATCTAGGTCTAAGTCAGACCTACATATAGGTTTTAGTTTCATGTCTCTACGACATTCATACTGGAAGTTACAAGCAGTTTTGTCTGTGTTTTTTCCTAGGGGGCGCTAGAGCGCAATTTTGAATTTTGGGGTTTGGTTTTTTGATTCAATGGCAAATTTCACCAGTCCTGATGTGTGTGTCAAATATGGTGAGTTTTGAAGCATGTTAAGGGGGTCAAATTACAGCTCAAAGAGGCGGCGGAATAATAATAAAACACACGAAATACAATAGGGTCCTCTGTCCCAAAGGGACATTGCGGTCCCTAATAAAACCTTACAAATTCAATAGGTCCTTATGTCCCATTGTATAAGGACTCCCTTTGGGAGTCCTTATACAATGGGCCATGCGGGCCCTAATTATATAAATTGTTTTAAGTAGACCGTCCATTTTACAGTACATTTTTTACATTTACAAAATGTTACTGTGAAATATAGTGGTTTTTTTTTTTTTTTTTTTTTACAACATTTTACGGTAGATAGAAAAACTGTTTACGGAAAAATCTGGCAGCTTATTTGCCAGAATTTTTGTGTTAAATGAACATTGTTTTTTACAACATCATATTGTGAATGGAAAAACAGTACAAGTTATTAAAGTTATTTCTATAAGTGTTCTTCTATAAGTGTTCTTCCATAAGTGTTCTTCTATAAGTGTTCTTTCATAAGTGTTCTTCCATAAGTGTTGGAGAGAGTCCATAAGTGTTCTTCTATAAGTGTTCTTCTATAAGTGTTCTTCCATAAGTGTTGGAGAGAGTCCATAAGTGTTCTTCTATAAGTGTTCTTCTATAAGTGTTCTTCCATAAGTGTTCTTCCATAAGTGTTCTTCAATAAGTGTTCTTCTATAAGTGTTCTTCAATAAGTGTTGGAGAGAGTCCATAAGTGTTCTTCTATAAGTGTTCTTCTATAAGTGTTCTTCCATAAGTGTTGGAGAGAGTCCATAAGTGTTCTTCTATAAGTGTTCTTCTATAAGTGTTCTTCCATAAGTGTTCTTCCATAAGTGTTCTTCAATAAGTGTTCTTCTATAAGTGTTCTTCAATAAGTGTTGGAGAGAGTCCATAAGTGTTCTTCTATAAGTGTTCTTTCATAAGTGTTCTTCCATAAGTGTTGGAGAGAGTCCTTAAGTGTTCTTCTATAAGTGTTCTTTCATAAGTGTTCTTCCATAAGTGTTGGAGAGAGTCCATAAGTGTTCTTCTATAAGTGTTCTTCTATAAGTGTTCTTCCATAAGTGTTCTTCCATAAGTGTTCTTCAATAAGTGTTCTTCTATAAGTGTTCTTCAATAAGTGTTGGAGAGAGTCCATAAGTGTTCTTCTATAAGTGTTCTTTCATAAGTGTTCTTCCATAAGTGTTGGAGAGAGTCCTTAAGTGTTCTTCTATAAGTGTTCTTTCATAAGTGTTCTTCCATAAGTGTTGGAGAGAGTCCATAAGTGTTCTTCTATAAGTGTTCTTCTATAAGTGTTCTTCTATAAGTGTTCTTCTATAAGTGTTCTTCTATAAGTGTTCTTCCATAAGTGTTCTTCTATAAGTGTTGGAGAGAGTCCACAAGTGTTCTTCTATAAGTGTTCTTCTATAAGTGTTCTTCCATAAGTGTTCTTCCATAAGTGTTCTTCTATAAGTGTTGGAGAGAGTCCACAAGTGTTCTTCTATAAGTGTTCTTCTATAAGTGTTCTTCCATAAGCGTTCTTCTATAAGTGTTCTTATGTCCCATTGTATAAGGACTCCCTTTGGGAGTCCTTATACAATGGGCCATGCGGGCCCTAATTATATAAATTGTTTTAAGTAGACCGTCCATTTTACAGTACATTTTTTACATTTACAAAATGTTACTGTGAAATATAGTGGGTTTTTTTGTTTTTGTTTTTTTTTTACAACATTTTACGGTAGATAGAAAAACTGTTTACGGAAAAATCTGGCAGCTTATTTGCCAGAATTTTTGTGTTAAATTAACATTGTTTTTTACAACATCATATTGTGAATGGAAAAACAGTACAAGTTATTAAAGTTATTTCTATAAGTGTTCTTCTATAAGTGTTCTTCCATAAGTGTTCTTCTATAAGTGTTCTTTCATAAGTGTTCTTCCATAAGTGTTGGAGAGAGTCCATAAGTGTTCTTCTATAAGTGTTCTTCTATAAGTGTTCTTCCATAAGTGTTCTTCCATAAGTGTTCTTCCATAAGTGTTGGAGAGAGTCCATAAGTGTTCTTCTATAAGTGTTCTTCTATAAGTGTTCTTCTATAAGTGTTCTTCTATAAGTGTTTTTCCATAAGTGTTCTTCCATAAGTGTTCTTCCATAAGTGTTCTTCTATAAGTGTTCTTCAATAAGTGTTGGAGAGAGTCCTTAAGTGTTCTTCTATAAGTGTTCTTTCATAAGTGTTCTTCCATAAGTGTTGGAGAGAGTCCATAAGTGTTCTTCTATAAGTGTTCTTCTATAAGTGTTCTTCCATAAGTGTTCTTCCATAAGTGTTGGAGAGAGTCCATAAGTGTTCTTCTATAAGTGTTCTTCCATAAGTGTTCTTCTATAAGTGTTCTTTCATAAGTGTTCTTCCATAAGTGTTGGAGAGAGTCCATAAGTGTTCTTCTATAAGTGTTCTTCTATAAGTGTTCTTCCATAAGTGTTCTTCCATAAGTGTTCTTCTATAAGTGTTCTTCAATAAGTGTTGGAGAGAGTCCTTAAGTGTTCTTTCATAAGTGTTCTTCCATAAGTGTTGGAGAGAGTCCATAAGTGTTCTTCTATAAGTGTTCTTCTATAAGTGTTCTTCCATAAGTGTTCTTCTATAAGTGTTGGAGAGAGTCCATAAGTGTTCTTCTATAAGTGTTCTTCCATAAGTGTTCTTCTATAAGTGTTCTTTCATAAGTGTTCTTCCATAAGTGTTGGAGAGAGTCCATAAGTGTTCTTCTATAAGTGTTCTTCTATAAGTGTTCTTCCATAAGTGTTCTTCCATAAGTGTTCTTCTATAAGTGTTCTTCTATAAGTGTTCTTCTATAAGTGTTCTTTCATAAATGTTCTTCCATAAGTGTTCTTCCATAAGTGTTGGAGAGAGTCCATAAGTGTTCTTCTATAAGTGTTCTTTCATAAGTGTTCTTCCATAAGTGTTGGAGAGAGTCCTTAAGTGTTCTTCTATAAGTGTTCTTTCATAAGTGTTCTTCCATAAGTGTTGGAGTGAGTCCATAAGTGTTCTTCTATAAGTGTTCTTCTATAAGTGTTCTTCCATAAGTGTTCTTCTATAAGTGTTGGAGAGAGTCCACAAGTGTTCTTCTATAAGTGTTCTTCTATAAGTGTTCTTCAATAAGTGTTGGAGAGAGTCCATAAGTGTTCTTCTATAAGTGTTCTTTCATAAGTGTTCTTCCATAAGTGTTGGAGAGAGTCCTTAAGTGTTCTTCTATAAGTGTTCTTTCATAAGTGTTCTTCCATAAGTGTTGGAGAGAGTCCATAAGTGTTCTTCTATAAGTGTTCTTCTATAAGTGTTCTTCTATAAGTGTTCTTCCATAAGTGTTCTTCCATAAGTGTTCTTCTATAAGTGTTCTTCAATAAGTGTTGGAGAGAGTCCATAAGTCTTCTTCCATAAGTGTTCTTCTATAAGTGTTCTTCCATAAGTGTTCTTCTATAAGTGTTCTTCTATAAGTGTTCTTCCACAAGTGTTCTTCTATAAGTGTTCTTCTATAAGTGTTCTTCCATAAGTGTTCTTCTATAAGTGTTCTTCCATAAGTGTTCTTCCATAAGTGTTCTTCTATAAGTGTTGGAGAGAGTCCACAAGTGTTCTTCTATAAGTGTTCTTCCATAAGCGTTCTTCTATAAGTGTTCTTATGTCCCCTTATGTCCCATTGTATAAGGACTCCCTTTGGGAGTCCTTATACAATGGGCCATGCGGGCCCTAATTATATAAATTGTTTTAAGTAGACCGTCCATTTTACAGTATATTTTTTACATTTACAAAATGTTACTGTGAAATATAGTGTTTTTTATTTTTTTTTTTTTTTTTTTTTACAACATTTTACGGTAGATAGAAAAACTGTTTACGGAAAAATCTGGCAGCTTATTTGCCCGAATTTTTGTGTTAAATTAACATTGTTTTTTTACAACATCATATTGTGAATGGAAAAACAGTACAAGTTTTTTTTTTTTTTTTTCTGGCATCTTAATTGCCAGTTGTTCTACTTTAAAAACAAATGTACATTTACAGTAAATACACCGTTCAAACAACAACCGTAGATTTGACAAAAACTGTCAGGTCAGACAACAGAAAAAGTAAAATTATAGTAGTTTTTTTTTCAATTTACAGTAATATGGTGTAAAGAACAATGTAAAAATGTATTGTCATTTTTATTAATTTGATGGGTAGATGCTGTAAAGTGAAGTATTTTTACTTAGACAAAAACATGTTTGGAAAGTATGATAA
Source organism: Nerophis lumbriciformis (assembly GCF_033978685.3). NCBI lineage: Eukaryota > Metazoa > Chordata > Actinopteri > Syngnathiformes > Syngnathidae > Nerophis > Nerophis lumbriciformis. Next base: position 54,230,525 of record NC_084558.2, on the reverse strand, counting down.
TATACTGTAATATTTGTTGCAATATTGGATACTTTTAAAGTTTAAAATGTATGCAATTTCAAGCAGCACATATATTTTTTCTGTCAAAATGGGGGGGAAAAAATTACATTTAATGAGAAAATATTAAGCACTTTATCGACACATATCCTTTACTAATCGTCGGTTGAAAAATGTGGAAATGGTGGAAAAATGACCATTTTTTATTTGTTCTACCTTCTAATGACTGAATGATTGTGTGGACCCCAGGAGGAGAGCCGTCTGTCCTGCTGAGCCCCCTGCCGTGCGTGAGGGTGCACCATGGCCCACCTGGTACGCGTCTTTGCAGCCACATGCTCCGCCCCCATCCTCAGCGGGGCGTCCTGCTTGAAAGTAGGCGGCGGCCCCGCCATCAAGACCGCCTGCGTGCGCTTCTTCAGGACCCATCAAGTCCTGGGAAGATGCGCCAGTCCAGGTAGAGTTTTTCATCCCGTCCTGTCGTGTGATTGGCTGATGCTGGCACGATCTTGCTACTGTTTGTCTCACCAGTCTGCTATTCAAAGACCGAGGCACACATGCCCGCAAGTTGCATAAGCTCCTAAAGTGCTTTTAGATCAGAACATTGCTTCAATTCATGTTCTGTTGCTTCCATTAATCCTTAAATGAATGGATGAATAATAAAAGTTTATAAAGTCCGGACCACAAAAAGAAGGTACAATAAGTTGGCTAGAATGTCAAAGATGGTAAAAGAAGTGAAATAAATGTAAAAGAAGGTGAAAAAAACTTTAAATTAAAGGTAAACCAATAAATAATATGTACAATAAGGTAATTAAAAGGTTAAAGGACTATAGAAGGTTAAGGAAGATAAATAGAAGGTAAAGTAGTAAATAAAAAGGTAAATAGGTCAAAGAAGTTAGAGGTTAAAATAAGGCAAAGGGTACATCCATTGTAAAGGAAGGAATATAGAAGATAAAAGAAGGTAAATAAAAGGTAAGATAAGGTTAAATAGAAGGTACATAAAAGGTTAAAGAAGTCATATAGAAGGTCAAATAAGATAATGAAGGTAAAAAAAAAACAAGGTAAAATAAGGGATATTAAAGGTAAAAGAAGACAAAACAAGGTAAAAGCGCAGGTAAATAGAATGTAAATAAAAGGTAATACAAGTTAAATAGAAGGTAAAACAAATACATACAGGTAAATATAGGGTGAATAAGTTAAATAGAAGGTAAAAGAAGGGATATAGAAGGTAACATAAGTTTAATAGAAGGTAAATAAAAGTTAAATACTTGGTAAAGTAATACATGTAAAAGGTCAAATTAATAATTAGAAGGTAAAGAAAGTTAACTAAAAGGTTAAAGATGGATAAGTACGACTAAAAGGTAAATAAAAGAATAATAAAAGAAGGAAGGTAAATTTCATGTAACTACAAGATAAATAAAAGGTAAAAATAAATACAGGTAAATAAGTTAAATGAAGGTAAAAGATGACAAAACAAGGTAATAGAGAAGGCAAAGAGAATGTAAATAAAATGTTAGATAAGTTGAATAAAAGGTAAAACAAGTTAAATAGAAGGGAAAATAAATACATATAGGTAAATTTAAGGGTGAATAAGTTAAATAGAAGGTAGAAAAAGGATCTAGAAGGTAACAAGTTTAATAGAAGGTAAATACAAGTTAAATAGAAGGTGAAAGAAGAAATGTAAAAGGTAAAATTAGTAAATAGAAAGTAAAGAAAGTTAACTTAAAGGTTAAAGATAGATACAACTAAAAGGTAAAAGTAAGGTAAATAAAAATGTTAAAGAATGAATATTGAAGAAGGAAAGTAAATACAAGGTAAACAAATTAAATATAGATAAAATATAGGGTAATTAAAAGGTAAAGGTAATAGAAGGTAAATAAAAGATAAAACAAGTTAAATAGATTGTAAAACAAATTATATAGGGTAAATAAGTTAAATAAAAGGTAAAATAAGTTAAATAGAAGATAAAATAAATACATACAGGTAAATATAGAATGATTAAGTTAAGTAGAAGGTAAAAAAGGGATATAGAAGGTAACAAGTTTAATAGAAGATAAATAAATGTTAAATAGAAGGTAAAAGAAGAAATGTAAAAGGTAAAATTAGTAAATAGAAGGTAAAGAAAGTTGACTTAAAGGTTCAAGTTAGATACAACTAAAACTAAAAGGTAAATTAAAATAAAAGTAAGGTAGCTCCCGCCATCAGTGTGTGAATGTGTGTGTGAATGTGGAAATAGTGTCAAAGCGCTTTGAGTACCTTGAAGGTAGAAAAGCGCTATACAAGTATAACCCATTTATTTATTATTTATTCAATTAAAAAAAGTTAAAAAGGGAATATTGAATAAGGAAAGTAAATAAAAGGTAAAACAAGTTAAATAGAAGGTAAAAAAAATTAAATATAGATACAATATACGGCAAATAAAAAGTAAAGGTAATAGAAGGTAAATAAAAGGTAAAACAAGTTAAATAGAATGTAAACACATTCAATATAGGGTAAATAAATGGTAAAACAAATTAAATAGAAGGTAAAACAAATTATATAGAGGTAAATTCAAGGTAAATAAGTGAAATAAAAGGTAAAAATAAGTTGAATATAAGGTAAACAAATTAAATATGGGTAAATAAATGGTGAAGGTAAAACAAGTTAAATAGAAGGTAAACAAATTATATAGATGTAAATAAGTTCAATAGAAAGTCATTCAACAAAATAAAAAGTGAATAAAAGGTAAAAGTATCCAAATAAAAGGTAAAGTAAGGAATATAGAAGGTAAAATATAGGGGTTAAAAAAGGAACCAAAAAGGTAAGCCAAGTTAAGACAGTCACAGAAGGTAAAGAAGGTTAAAGCAAGTACAAAAAACTTTATTTTTCCAACTATTTTCCCTAAAATGTGCACCGAAGCTGAATAAATGCAGGAGCCAGATGAGGTGGTTCGGGCATCTGGTCAGGATGCCACCCGAACGCCTCCCTAGGGAGGTGTTTAGGGCACGTCCGACCGGTAGGAGGCCACGGGGAAGACCCAGGACACGTTGGGAAGACTATGTCTCCCGGCTGGCCTGGGAACGCCTCGGGATCCCCCGGGAGGAGCTGGACCAAGTGGCTGGGGAGAGGGAAGTCTGGGCTTCTCTGCTTAGGCTGCTGCCCCCGCGACCCGACCTCGGATAAGCGGAAGAAGATGGATGGATTACTCCATGACTAAAGTAGATGAGTCATCTGCAACATGGGAGCACCAACACCTGCCTGGTGTTGCCAGGTGTTCTTTCCCACACTCACTTCCTCCTTCATAATCCACAGCCATTTATATATATATATATATATATATATATATATACATATATATATATATATATATATATATATATATATATATATATATGTATGTATGTATGTACACAGTATATATTTTGAAAAATATTTTTCAGAGTGTGAAAGCTGTCTCTGAGTCGTGGTCTTCTTCTGTCCAGGAATTCCCTACAAGCAAGTCACAGTCGGCGTCCCTAAAGAGATCTTCCAGAACGAGCGGCGTGTGGCGCTGTCCCCCGCCGGCGTGCAGGCGCTCATCAAACAGGGCTTCAATGTCGTGGTGGAGTCCGGCGCTGGGGACTTTTCCAAGTTTCCAGATGAGCAGTACTCTCAGGCGGGGGCTGCAATTAAAGACCTCAAAGATGTCCTGGCGTCAGATGTGCTGGTCAAGGTAGGCCCGGTTGAAAGCTCAGTCCAAACAGAAGGGCACAGTGCGCGAACTTGTCCAAAAGATGGCGCCATAGCACAAAGAAAAACACAAATTTTCTGTGTATTTGCTTTTTTGTTTTTAAACTATTTACATTATGGCCGTCGGCGAAGAAAAATCCATCAATTAGCCGCACTATTTTATAAGCCGCAGAGCTCAAAGTGTAGGGAAAAAGTAGCGTTTTATAGTCCGTAATTATAAAGACTTGAATCATGTAAAATGCAGTACTTTTTTCTTCAAAAAGTACAACTTTTTTTCTCAAAATATTTTTCCATAAAATATTTCTACACAATTCTTGTAAGATTTTTTTCTCACAACATTCCATTTTTCTAGAAACAAACAGAAAAAAAAACTTTTTCACAATGTTTGACTTTATCTTGTAAAATGGTATAATTTTTCTTGTAGATTTTCTCAAAAGAATACTTTTTTCACAATAATACAAAAAAATATATTAAAGATACATTTATTCATAATATATTTGATTTTAATATTGTAAAATTACATACAATTTCTTCCTCGAAAAATTACTAAAAATTGTTTGACAACTTTTTCCTCACAGTATTGCAACTTTTTTTCATGAACATTTTTTACATTTTATTTAATTAAAGAGAAAATTCCACAATATATTTGACTTAAAACATAAAATGGCATACTTTTTCTTAAAAACAAAACAAAACTATTTTCTTTATATTTTTTCTTAGAATATTTCTACACAATTCTTGTAAAATAACTTTTTTGTCACAAATATTGCATTTTTCAAACGAGAAAAAATACTTTCACAATGTTTGATTTTAATCCTGTAAAATGGTATAATTTTTTGTTGTACATTTTTCACTTTTCGGACATAACTTTTGAACAATGACAACTTTTTCTCACAATAATAAAAAATTTTAAAATAAAAAGATACATTTATTCATAATATATTTGACTTTAATATTGTAAAATTACATCATTTTTGTGAAGTAAAATAATATTTTTCTTCCTCAGAAAATTACAAAAATAATATTGTACAAGTTTTTCTCACAATATTAAAACTTTATAACAAAATCCACAACATATTTGGCTTTAATCATATAAAATAGCATACTTTTTTTCTTAAAAAATTACTTTTTCTCTAAATATTTTTTCTGAAAATATTTCTACACAATTCTTGTAAAATAACTTTTTTCTCACATTTTTATAAAAACAAGAGAAAAAATACTTTTACAATGTTTGATTTTAATCTTGTAAAATGGTATAATTTTAGTTTTTCTCAAAATATTCCGACATAAGTTTTGTACAATGAGAACTTTTTCTCACAATAATAATAGTTTTTTTCTATGAAAAAAAATATTTTTTTTAATAATATATTTGACTTAAAATATTCCTACACAATTCTTGTAAAATAACTTGTTTCTCCGAATATTGAATTTTTCTAAAAACAAAAAGAGAGAAAATACTTTTTCACAATATATTTGACTTTAATCTTGTAAAATGGTTTAATTTTTTGTTGTACATTTTTTACTTTTTCTCAGAATATTGCAACTTAAAAAAAATAAAAAATAAAGTTTTCCACAACATTTTTGACTTTAATCATTTTTCTTAAAAAAATGTAAACATTTCCTCAAAATATTTTTTCTTTAAACATTTCTACACAATTCTTGTCAAATACTTTTTATTACATTTTTCTAAAAAAATATTTTTTTTTCACAATACATTTGACTGTAAATAAGTACGACAAAACTTTTTCTCATAATGTTGCAACTTTGGAAAAAAAACTTACAGTTTTTGTGAAGTAAAATAATATTTTTCTTCCTCAGAAAATTAAAAAAAATATATTGTACAAGTTTTTCTCAGAATATTAAAACTTTAAAACAAAATCTACAACATATTTGGCTTTAATCATATAAAATAGCATACTTTTTTTCTTAAAAAATTACTTTTTCTCTAAAGATTTTTTCTTAAAATATTTCTACACAATTCTTGTAAAATAACCTTTTTCTCACAAATATTGCATTTTTATAAAAACAAGAGAAAAAAGTACTTTGACAATGTTTGATTTTTATCTTGTAAAATGGTATTATTTGTTGTTGTACATTTTTAACTTTTTCTCAAAATATTCCGACATAATTTTTGATTTGAATAATTTTTCTTAAAAAATGTAACCATTTTCTCAAAATATTTTTTCTTTAAATATTTCCACACAATTCTTGTCAAATACTTTTTATTGCATTTTTCTAAAAATATATCTAAAAATGTTTTGTACCACAAAACTTTTTCTCAATAATTTTTCCACAATATGTTAATATTTGATTTTAATCATGTGAAATGGTTTGCTTTTTCTTAAAAGCAAAACAAAACTATGTTCTCAAAATATTTTTTCTTAAATCATTTCTACACAATTCTTGTCAAATACTTTTTATTAAATTTTTCTAAAAATATATATTTTTTTCACAATACATTTGACTGTAAATAAGTACGACAAAACTTTTTCTCATAATGTTGAAACTTTGGAAAAAAAACTTATAGTTTTTGTGAAGTAAAATAATATTTTTCTTCCTCAGAAAATTAAAAAAAAAATTGTACAAGTTTTTCTCAGAATATTAAAACTTTAAAACAAAATCCACAACATATTTGGCTTTAATCATATAAAATAGCATTTTTTTTTCTTAAAAAATTACTTTTTCTCTAAAGATTTTTTCTTAAAATATTTCTACACAATTCTTGTGAAATAACTTTTTTCTCACAAATATTGCATTTTTATAAAAACAAGAGAAAAAAGTACTTTGACAATGTTTGATTTTTATCTTGTAAAATGGTATAATTTGTTGTTGTACGTTTTTAACTTTTTCCTCAAAATATTCCGACATAATTTTTGATTTGAATAATTTTTCTTAAAAAATGTAACCATTTTCTCAAAATATTTTTTCTTTAAATATTTCCACACAATTCTTGTCAAATACTTTTTATTGCATTTTTCTAAAAATATATCTAAAAATGTTTTGTACGACAAAACTTTTTCTCAATCATTTTTCCACAATATGTTAATATTTGATTTTAATCATGTGAAACGGTTTGCTTTTTCTTAAAAGCAAAACAAAACTATGTTCTCAAAAAAAAAATTTCTTAAAATATTTCTACACAATTCTTGTGAAATAACTTTTTTCTCACAAATATTGCATTTTTATAAAAACAAGAGAAAAAAGTACTTTGACAATGTTTGATTTTTATCTTGTAAAATGGTATAATTTGTTGTTGTACGTTTTTAACTTTTTCCTCAAAATATTCCGACATAATTTTTGACTTTAATCATTTTCCTTAAAAAAATGTAACCATTTTCTCAAAATATTTTTTCTTTAAATATTTCCACACAATTCTTGTCAAATACTTTTTATTACATTTTTCTAAAAAAATATATTTTTTTCACAATACATTTGACTGTAAATAAGTACGACAAAACTTTTTCTCATAATGTTGCAACTTTGGAAAAAAAACTTACAGTTTTTGTGAAGTAAAATAATATTTTTCTTCCTCAGAAAATTAAAAAAAATATATTGTACAAGTTTTTCTCAGAATATTAAAACTTTAAAACAAAATCCACAACATATTTGGCTTTAATCATATAAAATAGCATACTTTTTTTCTTAAAAAAATACTTTTTCTCTAAAGATTTTTTCTTAAAATATTTCTACACAATTCTTGTAAAATAACTTTTTTCTCACAAATATTGCATTTCTATAAAAACAAGAGAAAAAAGTACTTTGACAATTGTTGCGTTTTGGACCAGTTGTTCCTCCCAGGGAATTCAAGTCACAAGTCGCTCCCAAGCTCTTTACGACACTTAAAGCTGAGTTGAAAAACCACCAGAGACAGAATAGGTATTTTGTAATATATTGGCAAAGCTTTGCAGATATACATTTGAGACCAGTACAGCATAGAACATTCTATCGCGCCGCCATGATGGTCTGTCCCCCCTCGACCAAAAACCCTCTCCTCTTAAGTCTGTCTTCCTCCCCCCCTGGCAGTCATGTCTCTCTAGCCAAAACAAATGCTTATTATCGCTCTCTCTAACATTGCTCATTCAAGGTTAAGCACGCAGTTTTGCAGACAACCAAAAGACCACATTTGGAAGAAAAACACTAGCTGTTTTGTAATATGACAATGAAATAAAAAGAAGTAACACTTAAATTCGGATATATGTAAATATCTGCCTCCGACACAATGTTTGATTTTTATCTTGTAAAATGGTATAATTTGTTGGTGTACGTTTTTAACTTATTCCTCAAAATATTCCGACATAATTTTTGACTTTAATCATTTCCCTTAAAAAAATGTAACCATTTTCTCAAAATATTTTTTCTTTAAATATTTCCACACAATTCTTGTCAAATACTTTTTATTGCATTTTTCTAAAAATATATTTAAAAATGTTTTGTACCACAAAACTTTTTCTCAATCATTTTTCCACAATATGTTAATATTTGATTTTAATCATGTGAAACGGTTTGCTTTTTCTTAAAAGCAAAACAAAACTATGTTCTCAAAATATTTTTTCTTAAAATATTTCCACACAATTCTTGTGAAATAACTTTTTCCTCACAAATATTGCATTTTTATAAAAACAAGAGAAAAATGTACTTTGACAATGTTTGATTTTTATCTTGTAAAATGGTATAATTTGTTGTTGTACGTTTTTAACTTTTTCCTCAAAATATTCCGACATAATTTTTGACTTTAATCATTTTCCTTAAAAAAAATGTAACCATTTTCTCAAAATATTTTTTCTTTAAATATTTCCACCCAATTCTTGTCAAATACTTTTTATTGCATTTTTCTAAAAATATATCTAAAAATGTTTTGTACGACAAAACTTTTTCTCAATCATTTTTCCACAATATGTTAATAATTTATTTTAATCATGTGAAACGGTTTGCTTTTTCTTAAAAGCAAAACAAAACTATGTTCTCAAAATATTTTTTCTTAAATCATTTCTACACAATTCTTGTCAAATACTTTTTATTAAATTTTTCTTAAAAAAATATATTTTTTTCACAATACATTTGACTGTAAATAAGTACGACAAAACTTTTTCTCATAATGTTGCAACTTTGGAAAAAAAACTTACAGTTTTTGTGAAGTAAAATAATATTTTTCTTCCTCAGAAAATTAAAAAAAATATATTGTACAAGTTTTTCTCAGAATATTAAAACTTTAAAACAAAATCCACAACATATTTGGCTTTAATCATATAAAATAGCATACTTTTTTTCTTAAAAAATTACTTTTTCTCTAAAGATTTTTTCTTAAAATATTTCTACACAATTCTTGTAAAATAACTTTTTTCTCACAAATATTGCATTTTTATAAAAACAAGAGAAAAAAGTACTTTGACAATGTTTGATTTTTATCTTGTAAAATGGTATAATTTGTTGTTGTACATTTTTAACTTTTTCTCAAAATATTCCGACATAATTTTTGATTTGAATAATTTTTCTTAAAAAATGTAACCATTTTCTCAAAATATTTTTTCTTTAAATATTTCCACACAATTCTTGTCAAATACTTTTTATTGCATTTTTCTAAAAATATATTTAAAAATGTTTTGTACGACAAAACTTTTTCTCAATCATTTTTCCACAATATGTTAATATTTGATTTTAATCATGTGAAACGGTTTGCTTTTTCTTAAAAGCAAAACAAAACTATGTTCTCCAAAAAAAATTTTCTTAAAATATTTCTACACAATTCTTGTAAAATAACTTTTTTCTCACAAATATTGCATTTTTATAAAAACAAGAGAAAAAAGTACTTTGACAATGTTTGATTTTTATCTTGTAAAATGGTATAATTTGTTGTTGTACGTTTTTAACTTTTTCCTCAAAATATTCCGACATAATTTTTGACTTTAATCATTTTCCTTAAAAAAATGTAACCATTTTCTCAAAATATTTTTTCTTTAAATATTTCCACACAATTCTTGTCAAATACTTTTTATTGCATTTTTCTAAAAATATATCTAAAAATGTTTTGTACGACAAAACTTCTTCTCAATAATTTTTCCACAATATGTTAATATTTGATTTTAATCATGTGAAACGGTTTGCTTTTTCTTAAAAGCAAAACAAAACTATGTTCTCAAAATATTTTTTCTTAAATCATTTCTACACAATTCTTGTCAAATACTTTTTATTACATTTTTCTAAAAATATATATTTTTTTCACAATACATTTGACTGTAAATAAGTACGACAAAACTTTTTCTCATAATGTTGAAACTTTGGGAAAAAAAACGTATAGTTTTTGTGAAGTAAAATAATATTTTTCTTCTTCAGAAAATTACAAAAAAAATATTGTACACGTTTTTCTCAGAATATTAAAACTTTAAAACAAAATCCACAACATATTTGGCTTTAATCATATAAAATAGCATACTTTTTTTTCTTAAAAAATTACTTTTTCTCTAAAGATTTTTTCTTAAAATATTTCTACACAATTCTTGTAAAATAACCTTTTTCTCACAAATATTGCATTTTTATAAAAACAAGAGAAAAAAGTACTTTGATAATGTTTGATTTTTATCTTGTAAAATGGTATAATTTGTTGTTGTACGTTTTTAACTTTTTCCTCAAAATATTCCGACATAATTTTTGACTTTAATCATTTTCCTTAAAAAAATGTAACCATTTTCTCAAAATATTTTTTCATTAAATATTTCCACACAATTCTTGTAAAATAACTTTTTTTCTCACAAATATTGCATTTTTATAAAAACAAGAGAAAAAAGTACTTTGACAATGTTTGATTTTTATCTTGTAAAATGGTATAATTTGTTGTTGTACGTTTTTAACTTTTTCCTCAAAATATTCCGACATAGTTTTTGACTTTAATAATTTTCCTTAAAAAAATGTAACCATTTTCTCAAAATATTTTTTCTTTAAATATTTCCACACAATTCTTGTCAAATACTTTTTATTGCATTTTTCTAAAAATATATTTAAAAATGTTTTGTACCACAAAACTTTTTCTCAATCATTTTTCCACAATATGTTAATATTTGATTTTTCTTAAAAGCAAAACAAAACTATGTTCTCAAAATATTTTTTCTTAAAATATTTCTACACAATTCTTGTGAAATAACTTTTTTCTCACAAATATTGCATTTTTATAAAAACAAGAGAAAAAAGTACTTTGACAATGTTTGATTTTTATCTTGTAAAATGGTATAATTTGTTGTTGTACGTTTTTAACTTTTTCCTCAAAATATTCCGACATAATTTTTGACTTTAATCATTTTCCTTAAAAAAATGTAACCATTTTCTCAAAATATTTTTTCTTTAAATATTTCCACACAATTCTTGTCAAATACTTTTTATTGCATTTTTCTAAAAAATATATCTAAAAATGTTTTGTACGACAAAACTTTTTCTCAATAATTTTTCCACAATATGTTAATATTTGATTTTAATCATGTGAAATGGTTTGCTTTTTCTTAAAAGCAAAACACAACTATGTTCTCAAAATATTTTTTCTTAAATCATTTCTACACAATTCTTGTCAAATAACCTTTTTCTCACATTTTTTTGCATTTTTATAAAAACAAGAGAAAAAAGTACTTTGACAATGTTTGATTTTTATCTTGTAAAATGGTATAATTTGTTGTACGTTTTTAACTTTTTCCTCAAAATATTCCGACATAATTTTTGACTTTAATCATTTTCCTTAAAAAAATGTAACCATTTTCTCAAAATATTTTTTCTTTAAATATTTCCACACAATTCTTGTCAAATACTTTTTATTGCATTTTTCTAAAAATATATCTAAAAATGTTTTGTACCACAAAACTTTTTCTCAATCATTTTTCCACAATATGTTAATATTTGATTTTAATCATGTGAAATGGTTTGCTTTTTCTTAAAAGCAAAACAAAACTATGTTCTCAAAATATTTTTTCTTAAATCATTTCTACACAATTCTTGTCAAATACTTTTTATTACATTTTTCTAAAAATATATATTTTTTTCACAATACATTTGACTGTAAATAAGTACCGTACGACAAAACTTTTTCTCATAATGTAGCAACTTTGGGGAAAAAAACGTATAGTTTTTGTGAAGTAAAATAATATTTTTCTTCCTCAGAAAATTAAAAAATATATATTGTACAAGTTTTTCTCAGAATATTAAAACTTTAAAACAAAATCCACAACATATTTGGCTTTAATCATATAAAATAGCATACTTTTTTTCTTAAAAAAATACTTTTTCTCTAAAGATTTTTTCTTAAAATATTTCTACACAATTCTTGTAAAATAACCTTTTTCTCACAAATATTGCATTTTTATAAAAACAAGAGAAAAAAGTACTTTGACAATGTTTGATTTTTATCTTGTAAAATGGTATAATTTGTTGTTGTACGTTTTTAACTTTTTCCTCAAAATATTCCGACATAATTTTTGACTTTAATCATTTTCCTTAAAATAATGTAACCATTTTCTCAAAATATTTTTTCTTTAAATATTTCCACACAATTCTTGTCAAATACTTTTTATTACATTTTTCTAGAAAAATATTTTTTTTTCACAATACATTTGACTGTAAATAAGTACGACAAAACTTTTTCTCATAATGTTGCAACTTTGGAAAAAAAACTTAGTTTTTGTGAAGTAAAATAATATTTTTCTTCCTCAGAAAATTAAAAAAAATATATTGTACAAGTTTTTCTCAGATTAAAACTTTAAAACAAAATCCCCAACATATTTGGCTTTAATCATATAAAATAGCATTTTTTTTTCTTAAAAAATTACTTTTTCTCTAAAGATTTTTTTTTTAAATATTTCTACACAATTCTTGTGAAATAACTTTTTTCTCACAAATATTGCATTTTTATAAAAACAAGAGAAAAATGTACTTTGACAATGTTTGATTTTTATCTTGTAAAATGGTATTATTTGTTGTTGTACATTTTTAACTTTTTCTCAAAATATTCCGACATACTTTTTGATTTGAATAATTTTTCTTAAAAAATGTAACCATTTTCTCAAAATATTTTTTCTTTAAATATTTCCACACAATTCTTGTCAAATACTTTTTATTGCATTTTTCTAAAAATATATTTAAAAATGTTTTGTACGACAAAACTTTTTCTCAATCATTTTTCCACAATATGTTAATATTAGATTTTAATCATGTGAAACGGTTTGCTTTTTCTTAAAAGCAAAACAAAACTATGTTCTCCCAAAAAAAAATTCTTAAAATATTTCTACACAATTCTTGAAAAATAACTTTTTTTCTCACAAATATTGCATTTTTATAAAAACAAGAGAAAAAAGTACTTTGACAATGTTTGATTTTTATCTTGTAAAATGGTATAATTTGTTGTTGTACGTTTTTAACTTTTTCCTCAAAATATTCCGACATAATTTTTGACTTTAATCATTTTCCTTAAAAAAATGTAACCATTTTCTCAAAATATTTTTTCTTTAAATATTTCCACACAATTCTTGTCAAATACTTTTTATTGCATTTTTCTAAAAATATATCTAAAAATGTTTTGTACCACAAAACTTTTTCTCAATCATTTTTCCACAATATGTTAATATTTGATTTTAATCATGTGAAATGGTTTGCTTTTTCTTAAAAGCAAAACAAAACTGTGTTCTCAAAATATTTTTTCATAAATCATTTCTACACAATTCTTGTCAAATACTTTTTATTACATTTTTCTAGAAATATATATTTTTTTCACAATACATTTGACTGTAAATAAGTACGACAAAACTTTTTCTCATAATGTTGCAACTTTGGGGAAAAAAACTTATAGTTTTTGTGAAGTAAAATAATATTTTTCTTCCTCAGAAAATTAAAAAAAAAATATTGTACACAATTCTTGTAAAATAACTTTTTTCTCACAAATATTGCATTTCTATAAAAACAAGAGAAAAAAGTACTTTGACAATTGTTGCGTTTTGGACCAGTTGTTCCTCCCAGGGAATTCAAGTCACAAGTCGCTCCCAAGCTCTTTACGACACTTAAAGCTGAGTTGAAAAACCACCAGAGACAGAATAGGTATTTTGTAATATATTGGCAAAGCTTTACAGATATACATTTGAGACCAGTACAGCATAGAACATTCTATCGCGCCGCCATGATGGTCTGTCCCCCCTCGACCAAAAACCCTCTCCTCTTAAGTCTGTCTTCCTCCCCCCCTGGCAGTCATGTCTCTCTAGCCAAAACAAATGCTTATTATCGCTCTCTCTAACATTCCTCATTCAAGGTTAAGCACGCAGTTTTGCAGACAACCAAAAGACCACATTTGGAAGAAAAACACTAGCTGTTTTGTAATATGACAATGAAATAAAAAGAAGTAACACTTAAATTCGGATATATGTAAATATCTGCCTCCGACACAATGTTTGATTTTTATCTTGTAAAATGGTATAATTTGTTGTTGTACGTTTTTAACTTTTTCCTCAAAATATTCCGACATAATTTTTTACTTTAATCATTTTCCTTAAAAAAAATGTAACCATTTTCTCAAAATATTTTTTCTTTAAATATTTCCACACAATTCTTGTCAAATACTTTTTATTGCATTTTTCTAAAAATATATCTAAAAATGTTTTGTACCACAAAACTTTTTCTCAATCATTTTTCCACAATATGTTAATATTTGATTTTAATCATGTGAAACGGTTTGCTTTTTCTTAAAAGCAAAACAAAACTATGTTCTCAAAATATTTTTTCTTAAAATATTTCTACACAATTCTTGTAAAATAACTTTTTTCTCACAAATATTGCATTTTTATAAAAACAAGAGAAAAAAGTACTTTGACAATGTTTGATTTTTATCTTGTAAAATGGTATAATTTGTTGTTGTACGTTTTTAACTTTCCTCAAAATATTCCGACATAATTTTTGACTTTAATCATTTTCCTTAAAAAAATGTAACCATTTTCTCAAAATATTTTTTCTTTAAATATTTCCACCCAATTCTTGTCAAATACTTTTTATTGCATTTTTCTAAAAATATATTTAAAAATGTTTTGTACCACAAAACTTTTTCTCAATCATTTTTCTACAATATGTTAATATTTGATTTTAATCATGTGAAATGGTTTGCTTTTTCTTAAAAGCAAAACAAAACTATGTTCTCAAAATATTTTTTCTTAAATCATTTCTACACAATTCTTGTCAAATACTTTTTATTACATTTTTCTAAAAATATATATTTTTTTCACAATACATTTGACTGTAAATAAGTACGACAAAACTTTTTCTCATAATGTTGACACTTTGGAAAAAAAACTTATAGTTTTTGTGAAGTAAAATAATATTTTTCTTCCTCAGAAAATAAAAAAAAAATTGTACAAGTTTTTCTCAGAATATTAAAACTTTAAAACAAAATCCACAACATATTTGGCTTTAATCATATAAAATAGCATTTTTTTTTTCTTAAAAAATTACTTTTTCTCTAAAGATTTTTTCTTAAAATATTTCTACACAATTCTTGTGAAATAACTTTTTTTCTCACAAATATTGCATTTTTATAAAAACAAGAGAAAAATGTACTTTGACAATGTTTGATTTTTATCTTGTAAAATGGTATAATTTGTTGTTGTACGATTTTAACTTTTTCCTCAAAATATTCCGACATAATTTTTGACTTTAATAATTTTCCTTAAAAAATGTAACCATTTTCTCAAAATATTTTTTCTTTAAATATTTCCACACAATTCTTGTCAAATACCTTTTATTGCATTTTTCTAAAAATATATCTAAAAATGTTTTGTACGACAAAACTTCTTCTCAATCATTTTTCCACAATATGTTAATATTAGATTTTAATCATGTGAAACGGTTTGCTTTTTCTTAAAAGCAAAACAAAACTATGTTCTCAAAATATTTTTTCTTAAAATATTTCTACACAATTCTTGTAAAATAACCTTTTTCTCACAAATATTGCATTTTTATAAAAACAAGAGAAAAAAGTACTTTGACAATGTTTGATTTTTATCTTGTAAAATGGTATAATTTGTTGTTGTACGTTTTTAACTTTTTCCTCAAAATATTCCGACATAATTTTTGACTTTAATCATTTTCCTTTAAAAAATGTAACCATTTTCTCAAAATATTTTTTCTTTAAATATTTCCACACAATTCTTGTCAAATACTTTTTATTGCATTTTTCTAAAAATATATCTAAAAATGTTTTGTACGACAAAACTTTTTCTCAATCATTTTTCCACAATATGTTAATAATTTATTTTAATCATGTGAAACGGTTTGCTTTTTCTTAAAAGCAAAACAAAACTATGTTCTCAAAATATTTTTTCTTAAATCATTTCTACACAATTCTTGTCAAATACTTTTTATTACATTTTTCTAAAAAAATATTTTTTTTTCACAATACTTTTGACAGTAAATAAGTACGACAAAACTTTTTCTCATAATGTTGCAACTTTGGAAAAAAAACTTACAGTTTTTGTGAAGTAAAATAATATTTTTCTTCCTCAGAAAATTAAAAAAAATATATTGTACAAGTTTTTCTCAGAATATTAAAACTTTAAAACAAAATCCACAACATATTTGGCTTTAATCATATAAAATAGCATACTTTTTTTCTTAAAAAATTACTTTTTCTCTAAAGATTTTTTCTTAAAATATTTCTACACAATTCTTGTAAAATAACTTTTTTTTCACAAATATTGCATTTCTATAAAAACAAGAGAAAAAAGTACTTTGACAATTGTTGCGTTTTGGACCAGTTGTTCCTCCCAGGGAATTCAAGTCACAAGTCGCTCCCAAGCTCTTTACGACACTTAAAGCTGAGTTGAAAAACCACCAGAGACAGAATAGGTATTTTGTAATATATTGGCAAAGCTTTGCAGATATACATTTGAGACCAGTACAGCATAGAACATTCTATCGCGCCGCCATGATGGTCTGTCCCCCCTCGACCAAAAACCCTCTCCTCTTAAGTCTGTCTTCCTCCCCCCCTGGCAGTCATGTCTCTCTAGCCAAAACAAATGCTTATTATCGCTCTCTCTAACATTGCTCATTCAAGGTTAAGCACGCAGTTTTGCAGACAACCAAAAGACCACATTTGGAAGAAAAACACTAGCTGTTTTGTAATATGACAATGAAATAAAAAGAAGTAACACTTAAATTCGGATATATGTAAATATCTGCCTCCGACACAATGTTTGATTTTTATCTTGTAAAATGGTATAATTTGTTGTTGTACGTTTTTAACTTTTTCCTCAAAATATTCCGACATAATTTTTGACTTTAATCATTTTCCTTAAAAAAATGTAACCATTTTCTCAAAATATTTTTTCTTTAAATATTTCCACACAAATACTTTTTATTGCATTTTTCTAAAAATATATTTAAAAATGTTTTGTACCACAAAACTTTTTCTCAATCATTTTTCCACAATATGTTAATATTTGATTTTTCTTAAAAGCAAAACAAAACTATGTTCTCAAAATATTTTTTCTTAAAATATTTCTACACAATTCTTGTGAAATAACTTTTTTCTCACAAATATGGCGTTTTTCTAAAAAAAATACAGCAGGATGGTTTGATTTATTTGACTGGCCTACCAAAGCCTTTAGAAGGAGGCCTGGTCTACAGATCTATCATTCATATTCCAGTCAGCGATGATGTCATAATGATGCATGATTCATATTCCAGTCAGCGATGACGTCATAATGATGCATGATTCATATTCCAGTCAGCGATGATGTCATAATGATGCATGATTCATATTGCAGTCAGCGATGATGTCATAATGATGCATGATTCATATTCCAGTCAGCGATGACGTCATAATGATGCATGATTCATATTCCAGTCAGCGATGACGTCATAATGATGCATGATTCATATTCCAGTCAGCGATGACGTCATAATGATGCATGATTCATATTCCAGTCAGCGATGACGTCATAATGATGCATGATTCATATTCCAGTCAGCGATGACGTCATAATGATGCATGATTCATATTCCAGTCAGCGATGACGTCATAATGATGCATGATTCATATTCCAGTCAGCGATGACGTCATAATGATGCATGATTCATATTCCAGTCAGCGATGGCGTCATAACGATGTGCTTCCAGGTCCGCGCTCCCGTTTTCAACCCGGCTTTGGGCATCCACGAGGTGGAGCTGATGAAAGACGCGGCCACCTTGATCAGCTTCATCTACCCGGCTCAGAACCCCGAGCTGATGGACCTGCTGTCCCAGAAGAAAGCCACGGTCCTGGCTATGGACCAGGTGCCGCGAGTCACCATCGCCCAAGGCTACGACGCCCTGAGCTCCATGGCCAACATCGCGGGGTGGGTGCTCGCCGCCCTCTGAGCGCGTGCGAAAGCGAAACAACGTTCTTTGTGTGTGCCCAGGTACAAGGCCGTGGTGCTTGCAGCAAACAACTTTGGTCGCTTCTTCACGGGGCAGATCACTGCAGCGGGCAAGGTGCCACCCGCCAAGGTGCGTGGGCTTGAATAAATGCCAGGGTTTTATCACCCGGAGGAGACCTGAACACTCTTACCTCGCCTCAGGTGCTCATCATCGGAGGTGGAGTGGCAGGACTGGCAGCAGCCGGCACCGCCCGAGCCATGGGCGCCATTGTCCGAGGGTTTGACACCAGGTCGGTTTCTCCACTCTGCCCCCTGGATCCATAGAATGAATTAGAAATGTAATCTAGTAATCGGCCACTAGATGTCGCCAAAGTTAACACTAACATGAGTGTAATCTATAGTTTCACCACCAGAGGTAGACAAAGTAGTTGGTGACCCTTCTCTCTCTCTCTCAGGGCGGAGGCGCTGGAGCAGTTCAAGTCTTTGGGTGCGGAGCCGCTGGAGGTGGACTTCAAAGAGTCCGGCGAAGGGCAAGGGGGCTACGCCAAAGTCATGTCCAAGGAGTTCATCGAGGCCGAGATGAAGCTGTTTGCCAAGCAGTGCCAGGAAGTGGACATCGTCATCTGCACCGCGCTCATTCCTGGTACGCACACGAGCGCGCACTCACGCGCAGTCGCACGTCCACGCAGCTCGGCGTGGGTACCGACTCCGGAACTATTTTTTTGGCAATCGGGACACCAATTGGCGTAAAAGTTATGGGTGCCATATTATAGTACCGTATTTTCCGCACCATAAGGCGCCCTGGGTTAAAAGCCGCGCCTTCAATGAACGGCATATTTCAAAACTTTGTCCACCTATAAGCCGCCCCGTGTTGTAAGCCGCATCTAACTGCGCTAAAGGAATGTCAAAAAAACAGTCAGATAGGTCAGTCAAACTTTAATAATATATTAAAAACCAGCGTTCTAACAACTCTGTTCACTCCCAAAATGTACGCAAATGTGCAATCACAAACATACGTATATCAACATGGACAGAGCTGCGTGAAAAAAGCCACCCGGCCTCTTCGCGTAAACTTAAACTTACCTTAACCACTCGCTCATCTTTTCTTCATCCATCCCTTCGAGTTAGCTTTTATGATGACGCCGGCTGGAAAGGTCTCTTTTGGCAAGGTCTTCCTTTTGAATATCACCATGGGTGGAAGTTTCTGGCCATTAGCATGGCAAGCTAGAACCACAGTGAAGGATGACTTCTCATTCCCTGTAGTGCGAATATTCACCGTACGTGCTCCCGTTGTATCCACGGTGCGGTTCACAGGAATATCAGTTGCTGTGAAATAGTAATCCGTGTGCGGATGGAGAGATTGCGTCTTTTCATGAACCGGATCCCTGTCGCTTAGTAGGAGCCATTTTGTGGTCTTTACAGATGTAAACACACAAAGGAAATGAAACGTACGGTGATATCCGCGCTCTTTTTCTTCTTCTACGCGGGCGGGTGGTTGCTTACAGTAGAAGAAGAAGCGCTTCCTGTTCTATGGGGGCGGGTGCTTACCTTGGCGGTTGCTTGCGTAGAAGAAGAAGCGCTTCCTGTTCTACCGGGAAAAAAGATGGCGGCTGTTTACCGAAGTTGCGAGATC
>NC_084558.2:54170827-54205827 GCF_033978685.3 Nerophis lumbriciformis | reverse complement strand
ACCACGGTGCCTGGAGAGCTCTCTGTGCACAAGGTAACGCTTGATTTAGTTTGTGTCCAACATTTACACTCGCACAATTCAACATGTCTGAAAAGGAGCAGGAAGAAGCAGAGTCTAGTTATTCCCACTCAGCAATGACTGATATTCTCTTCACTTCCTGTCTATTTACCATTTAGATAATAATACATGATTAGGTTCAGAATAAATGATATCAGACATTGTGCTATTTGTTTCAATTAATACATGAATACATTTAGGATGGATGATATCAGACACTGTTCTATTTGCTAAAAAATGTAATACTACTATATTTCTCAGGTAATAATACATTCAGGATGAATGATATCAGACACTGCTATTCGTACAAAAATAGTGCATGAATAAATTCAGGATAAATTATTTCAGGCATTGTGCTTGTTAAAAAATAATACATGAATAAATTCAGGATGATTGATACCTGTGCCATTTGTTAAAAAATAAGACACAAATACATTCAGGGTCAATAATATCAGACATTGTTCTATTTGCTTAAAAAAAGTAATTCTACAATATTTGTCAGGAATTAATACACTCAGGATAAATGATATCCGACACTGTTGTATTTGCAAAAAAAAAATACAATACTACAATATTTGTCAGGTAATAGTAAATTCAGGATAAATGATATCAGACACTATTAGTTGAGAGCTAGTACATGAATACAGTAAATTCGGGATAAATGATATCAGACACTGCTATTAGTTCAGAACTAGTACATGAATACAGTAAATTCAGTATGAATGATATCAGACTCTGCTATTAATTGAGAAATTGTATATGAATACCCTGCGATGAGGTGGCGACTTGTCCAGGGTGTACACCGCCCGATTGTAGCTGAGATAGGCTCCAGCGCCCCCCCGCCACCCCAAAGGGAATAAGCGGTAGAAAATGGATGGATGGGTATATGAATACAGTAAATTCAGGATGAATGATATCAGACACTATTAGTTGAGCAATAGTACATGAATACAGTAAATTCAGGAAGAATATCAGACACTGCTATTAGTTGAGCAATAGTACATGGATACAGTAAATTCAGAATAAATGATATCAGACACTGTTATTAGTTGAGAACTAGTACATGAATACAGTAAATTCAGGATAAATGATATCAGACACTGTTATTGAGAACTAGTACATGAATACAGTAAATTCTGGATGAATGATATCAGACACTGTTATTAGTTGAGAACTAGTACATGAATACAGTAAATTCAGGATAAATGATATCAGACACTGCTATTTGTTGAGAACTAGTACATGAATACAGTAAATTCAGGATCAATGATATCAGACACTGCTATTAGTTGAGAACTAGAACATGAATACAGTAAATTCTGGATGAATGATATCAGACACTGCTATTAGTTGAGAACTAGTACATGAATACAGTAAATTCTGGATGAATGATATCAGACACTGTTATTAGTTGAGAACTAGTACATGAATACAGTAAATTCAGGATGAATGATATCAGACAGTTAGTTGATAACTACTACATGACTACATTAAATTCAGGATGAATGATATTAGACACTGTTAGTTGATAACTAGTACATGAATACGGTAAATTCAGGATAAATGATATCAGACACTATTAGTTGAGTACTAGTACATGAATACAGTAAATTCAGGATAAATGATATCAGACACTATTAGTTGAGAACTAGTACATGAATACGGTAAATTCAGGATGAATGATATCAGACACTATTAGTTGAGAACCAGTACATGAATACAGTAAATTCCAGATGAATGATATCAGACACTGCTATTAGTTGAGAACTAGTACATGAATACAGTAAATTCAGGATGAATGATATCAGACACTGTTATTAGTTGAGAACTAGTACATGAATACAGTAAATTCAGGATGAATGATATCAGACACTGCTACTAGTTGAGAAGTAGTACATGAATACAATAAATTCAGGATCATTGATATCAGACACTGTTATTAGTTGAGAACTAGTACATGAATACAATTAATTCAGGATAAATGATATCAGACACTATTAGTTGAGAACTAGTGCATGAATACAGTAAATGCAGGATGAATGATATCAGACACTATTAGTTGAGAACTAGTACATGAATACAGTAAATTCCGGATGAATGATATCAGACACTGCTATTAGTTGAGAACTAGTACATGAATACAGTAAATTCCGGATGAATGATATCAGACACTGTTATTAGTTGAGAACTAGTACATGGATACAGTAAATTCCGGATGAATGATATCAGACACTGTTATTAGTTGAGAACTAGTACATGGATACAGTAAATTCAGGATGAATGATATCAGACACTGTTATTAGTTGAGAACTAGTACATGAATACAGTAAATTCAGGATGAATGATATCAGACACTATTAGTTGAGAACTAGTACATGAATACAGTAAATTCAAGATAAATGATATCAGACACTATTAGTTGAGAACCAGTACATGAATACAGTAAATTCCAGATGAATGATATCAGACACTGCTATTAGTTGAGAACTAGTACATGAATACAGTAAATTCCAGATGAATGATATCAGACACTGCTATTAGTTGAGAACTAGTACATGAATACAGTAAATTCCAGATGAATGATATCAGACACTGCTATTAGTTGAGAACTAGTACATGAATACAGTAAATTCGGGATAAATGATATCAGACACTGCTATTAGTTGAGAAATAGTACATGAATACAGTAAATTCAGGATAAATGATATCAGACACTGCTATTTGTTGAGAACTAGTACATGAATACAGTAAATTCAGGATCAATGATATCAGACACTGCTATTAGTTGAGAACTAGAACATGAATACAGTAAATTCTGGATGAATGATATCAGACACTGTTATTAGTTGAGAACTAGTACATGAACACAGTAAATTCAGGATGAATGATATCAGACAGTTGATAACTACTACATGACTACAGTAAATTCAGGATGAATGATATTAGACACTGTTAGTTGATAACTAGTACATGAATACAGTAAATTCAGGATAAATGATATCAGACACTATTAGTTGAGAACTAGTACATGAATACAGTAAATTCAGTATAAATGATATCAGACACTATTAGTTGAGAACTAGTACATGAATACGGTAAATTCAGGATGAATGATATCAGACACTATTAGTTGAGAACCAGTACATGAATACAGTAAATTCCAGATGAATGATATCAGACACTGTTATTAGTTGAGAACTAGTACATGTATACAGTAAATTCAGGATGAATGATATCAGACACTATTAGTTGAGCAATAGTACATGAATACAGTAAATTCAGGAAGAATGATATCAGACACTGCTATTAGTTGAGCAATAGTACATGGATACAGTAAATTCAGAATAAATGATATCAGACACTGTTATTAGTTGAGAACTAGTACATGAATACAGTAAATTCAGGATAAATGATATCAGACACTGTTATTGAGAACTAGTACATGAATACAGTAAATTCTGGATGAATGATATCAGACACTGTTATTAGTTGAGAACTAGTACATGAATACAGTAAATTCAGGATAAATGATATCAGACACTGCTATTTGTTGAGAACTAGTACATGAATACAGTAAATTCAGGATCAATGATATCAGACACTGCTATTAGTTGAGAACTAGAACATGAATACAGTAAATTCTGGATGAATGATATCAGACACTGCTATTAGTTGAGAACTAGTACATGAATACAGTAAATTCTGGATGAATGATATCAGACACTGTTATTAGTTGAGAACTAGTACATGAATACAGTAAATTCAGGATGAATGATATCAGACAGTTAGTTGATAACTACTACATGACTACATTAAATTCAGGATGAATGATATTAGACACTGTTAGTTGATAACTAGTACATGAATACGGTAAATTCAGGATAAATGATATCAGACACTATTAGTTGAGTACTAGTACATGAATACAGTAAATTCAGGATAAATGATATCAGACACTATTAGTTGAGAACTAGTACATGAATACGGTAAATTCAGGATGAATGATATCAGACACTATTAGTTGAGAACCAGTACATGAATACAGTAAATTCCAGATGAATGATATCAGACACTGCTATTAGTTGAGAACTAGTACATGAATACAGTAAATTCAGGATGAATGATATCAGACACTGTTATTAGTTGAGAACTAGTACATGAATACAGTAAATTCAGGATGAATGATATCAGACACTGCTACTAGTTGAGAAGTAGTACATGAATACAATAAATTCAGGATCATTGATATCAGACACTGTTATTAGTTGAGAACTAGTACATGAATACAATTAATTCAGGATAAATGATATCAGACACTATTAGTTGAGAACTAGTGCATGAATACAGTAAATGCAGGATGAATGATATCAGACACTATTAGTTGAGAACTAGTACATGAATACAGTAAATTCCGGATGAATGATATCAGACACTGCTATTAGTTGAGAACTAGTACATGAATACAGTAAATTCCGGATGAATGATATCAGACACTGTTATTAGTTGAGAACTAGTACATGGATACAGTAAATTCCGGATGAATGATATCAGACACTGTTATTAGTTGAGAACTAGTACATGGATACAGTAAATTCAGGATGAATGATATCAGACACTGTTATTAGTTGAGAACTAGTACATGAATACAGTAAATTCAGGATGAATGATATCAGACACTATTAGTTGAGAACTAGTACATGAATACAGTAAATTCAAGATAAATGATATCAGACACTATTAGTTGAGAACCAGTACATGAATACAGTAAATTCCAGATGAATGATATCAGACACTGCTATTAGTTGAGAACTAGTACATGAATACAGTAAATTCCAGATGAATGATATCAGACACTGCTATTAGTTGAGAACTAGTACATGAATACAGTAAATTCCAGATGAATGATATCAGACACTGCTATTAGTTGAGAACTAGTACATGAATACAGTAAATTCGGGATAAATGATATCAGACACTGCTATTAGTTGAGAAATAGTACATGAATACAGTAAATTCAGGATAAATGATATCAGACACTGCTATTTGTTGAGAACTAGTACATGAATACAGTAAATTCAGGATCAATGATATCAGACACTGCTATTAGTTGAGAACTAGAACATGAATACAGTAAATTCTGGATGAATGATATCAGACACTGTTATTAGTTGAGAACTAGTACATGAACACAGTAAATTCAGGATGAATGATATCAGACAGTTGATAACTACTACATGACTACAGTAAATTCAGGATGAATGATATTAGACACTGTTAGTTGATAACTAGTACATGAATACAGTAAATTCAGGATAAATGATATCAGACACTATTAGTTGAGAACTAGTACATGAATACAGTAAATTCAGTATAAATGATATCAGACACTATTAGTTGAGAACTAGTACATGAATACGGTAAATTCAGGATGAATGATATCAGACACTATTAGTTGAGAACCAGTACATGAATACAGTAAATTCCAGATGAATGATATCAGACACTGTTATTAGTTGAGAACTAGTACATGTATACAGTAAATTCAGGATGAATGATATCAGACACTGTTATTAGTTGAGAACCAGTACATGAATACAGTAAATTCAGGATGAATGATATCAGACACTGTTAGTTGATAACTAGTACATGAATACAGTAAATTCAGGATAAATGATATCAGACACTATTAGTTGAGAACTAGTACATGAATACAGAAAATTCAAGATAAATTATATCAGACACTATTAGTTGAGAACTAGTACATGAATACAGTAAATTCAGGATAAATGATATCAGACACTATTAGTGGAGAACTAGTACATGAATACAGTAAATTCAGGATGAATGATATCAGACACTGTTATTAGTTGAGAACTAGTACATGAATACAGTAAATTCGGGATGAATGATATCAGACACTATTAATTGAGAACTAGTACATGAATACAGTAAATTCAGGATAAATGATATCAGACACTGCTATTAGTTGAGAACTAGTACATGAATACAATTAATTCAGGATGAATGATATCAGACACTATTAGTTGAGAACCAGTACCTGAATACAGTCAATTCAGGATGAATGATATCAGACACTATTAGTTGAGAACCAGTACATGAATACAGTAAATTCCAGATGAATGATATCAGACACTGCTATTAGTTGAGAACTAGTACATGAATACAGTAAATTCCGGATGAATGATATCAGACACTATTAGTTGAGAACTAGTACATGAATACAGTAAATTCCGGATGAATGATATCAGACACTGTTATTAGTTGAGAACTAGTACATGAATACAGTAAATTCCGGATGAATGATATCAGACACTGTTATTAGTTGAGAACTAGTACATGGATACAGTAAATTCAGGATGAATGATATCAGACACTGTTATTAGTTGAGAACTAGTACATGAATACAGTAAATTCCGGATGAATGATATCAGACACTGTTATTAGTTGAGAACTAGTACATGAATACATTAAATTCCGGATGAATGATATCAGACACTGTTATTAGTTGAGAACTAGTACATGAATACAGTAAATTCCGGATGAATGATATCAGACACTGTTATTAGTTGAGAACTAGTACATGGATACAGTAAATTCCGGATGAATGATATCAGACACTATTAGTTGAGAACTAGTACATGAATACAGTAAATTCAAGATAAATGATATCAGACACTATTAGTTGAGAACCAGTACATGAATACAGTAAATTCCAGATGAATGATATCAGACACAGCTATTAGTTGAGAACTAGTACATGAATACAGTAAATTCCAGATGAATGATATCAGACACTGCTATTAGTTGAGAACTAGTACATGAATACAGTAAATTCCAGATGAATGATATCAGACACTGCTATTAGTTGAGAACTAGTACATGAATACAGTAAATTCGGGATAAATGATATCAGACACTGCTATTAGTTGAGAAATAGTACATGAATACAGTAAATTCAGGATAAATGATATCAGACACTGCTATTTGTTGAGAACTAGTACATGAATACAGTCAATTCAGGATCAATGATATCAGACACTGCTATTAGTTGAGAACTAGAACATGAATACAGTAAATTCTGGATGAATGATATCAGACACTGTTATTAGTTGAGAACTAGTACATGAATACAGTAAATTCAGGATGAATGATATCAGACAGTTGATAACTACTACATGACTACAGTAAATTCAGGATGAATTATATTGGACACTGTTAGTTGATAACTAGTACATGAATACAATAAATTCAGGATAAATGATATCAGACACTATTAGTTGAGAACTAGTACATGAATACAGTAAATTCAGTATAAATGATATCAGACACTATTAGTTGAGAACTAGTACATGAATACGGTAAATTCAGGATGAATGATATCAGACACTATTAGTTGAGAACCAGTACATGGATACAGTAAATTCAGGATGAATGATATCAGACACTGTTATTAGTTGATAACTAGTACATGAATACAGTAAATTCAGGATGAATGATATCAGACACTATTAGTTGAGAACTAGTACATGAATACAGTAAATTCAAGATAAATTATATCAGACACTATTAGTTGAGAACTAGTACATGAATACAGTAAATTCAGGATAAATGATATCAGACACTATTAGTGGAGAACTAGTACATGAATACAGTAAATTCAGGATGAATGATATCAGACACTGCTATTAGTTGAGAACTAGTACATGAATACAGTAAATTCGGGATGAATGATATCAGACACTATTAATTGAGAACTAGTACATGAATACAGTAAATTCAGGATAAATGATATCAGACACTGCTATTAGTTGAGAACTAGTACATGAATACAATACATTCAGGATAAATGATATCAGACACTGTTATTAGTTGAGAACTAGTACCGGTACATGAATACAATTAATTCAGGATGAATGATATCAGACACTATTAGTTGAGAACCAGTACCTGAATACAGTCAATTCAGGATGAATGATATCAGACACTATTAGTTGAGAACCAGTACATGAATACAGTAAATTCCAGATGAATGATATCAGACACTGCTATTAGTTGAGAACTAGTACATGAATACAGTAAATTCCGGATGAATGATATCAGACACTATTAGTTGAGAACTAGTACATGAATACAGTAAATTCCGGATGAATGATATCAGACACTGTTATTAGTTGAGAACTAGTACATGAATACAGCAAATTCCGGATGAATGATATCAGTAGGCGTTGTAGATGAAAGAGTATTTGTCTGTAGGGCGTGACCCACGTGGGCTACACCGACCTGCCCAGCCGCCTGCCCACCCAGTCCAGCACGCTGTACTCCAACAACATCACCAAGCTGGTGCGGGCCATCAGTCCTGACAAGGAGAACTTCCACCTGGACGTGAAGGAGGTCTTCGACTACGGCACCATGGACCACGTGGTCAGGGGCTCTGTCGTCATGCAGGTAGGACATGTTGTCATGGCCACCAGGTGGCACCCTCCACCAGTCTTCCTCTCAGGGAATAAAACACACTGGTCACTCCCAAGTTCTTTTGGATGACATACATACACTATATTGACAAAAGTATTTGGCCACCCATCCAACTGATGAGAACCAGGTGTCCTAATCACTAAGCCCGGCCACAGGTGTATCAAATCAAGCACTTAGGCATGGAGACTGTTTCTACAAACATTTGTGTAAGAATGGGCCTGGCATTCTGCATCTTCCTTTTCACAATACCCCACAGATTTTCTATGGGGCTAAGGTCAGGGGAGTTGGCGGGCCAATTTAGAACAGAAATACCATGGTCCGTAAACCAGGCACGGGTAGATTTTGCGCTGTGTGCAGGCGCCAAGTCCTGTTGGAACTTGAAATCTCCATCTCCATAGAGCAGGTCAGCAGCAGGAAGCATGAAGTGCTCTAAAACTTGCTGGTAGACGGCTGCGTTGACCCTGGATCTCAGGAAACAGAGTGGACCGACACCAGCAGATGACATGGCACCCCAAACCATCACTGATGGTGGAAACTTTACACTAGACTTCAGGCAACGTGGATCCTGTGCCTCTCCTGTCTTCCTCCAGACTCTGGGACCTCGATTTCCAAAGGTAATGCAAAATTTGCATGGTTGGGTGATGGTTTGGGGTGCCATGTCATCTGCTGGTGTCGGTCCACTCTGTTTCCTGAGATCCAGGGTCAACGCAGCCGTCTACCAGCAAGTTTTAGAGCACTTCATGCTTCCTGCTGCTGACCTGCTCTATGGAGATGGAGATTTCAAGTTCCAACAGGACTTGGCGCCTGCACACAGCGCAAAATCTACCCGTGCCTGGTTTACGGACCATGGTATTTCTGTTCTAAATTGGCCCGCCAACTCCCCTGACCTTAGCCCCATAGAAAATCTGTGGGGTATTGTGAAAAGGAAGATGCAGAATGCCAGACCCAAAAACGCAGAAGAGTTGAAGGCCACTATCAGAGCAACCTGGGCTCTCATAACACCTGAGCAGTGCCAGAAACTCATCGACTCCATGCCACGCCGCATTAACGCAGTAATTGAGGCAAAAGGAGCTCCAACCAAGTATTGAGTATTGTACATGCTCATATTTGTCATTTTCATACTTTTCAGTTGGCCAACATTTCTAAAAATCCCCTTTTTGTATTAGCCTTAAGTAATATTCTAATTTTGTGACACACGGAATTTTGGATTTTCATTTGTTGCCACTTCAAATCATCAAAATTAAATGAAATAAACATTTGAATGCATCAGTCTGTGTGCAATGAATAAATATAATGTACAAGTTACACCTTTTGAATGCAATTACTGAGATAAATCAAGTTTTTCAAAATATTTTAATTTACTGGCTTTTACCTGTATACTATTATGAAATCTAGGTCTAAGTCAGACCTACATAAAGGTTTTTGTTTCATGTCTCTCCGACCTTCCTAGTGGGAGTTACAGGCAGTCTAGTTTTTTTTTTTCATAGGGGGCGCTAGAGCGCAGTTTTGAGGTTTGGTTTTTTGATAAAAAGTTTTGCCGTATATTACTGATGTGTGTGTAAAATTTGGTGAGTTTTGAAGTATGTTAAGGGGGTCAAATTACAGCGCAAAGTTGCGGAAGAATAATAATAATAAAGAATAAAACCTTACAAATACAATAGGTACTTATGCCATGCGGGCCCTAAATAGAAACAGAAATGGATATCCCAGGAGAGCCCAACTTTGAAGCAATGGATGGAAACAACAATGGACATATATACAATGGAGAAGATAACTGCCTTTATTAATTATAAATTGGAGAAATTTACTTCATACTGGGAAAATTGGGTCAACTATGTCACGCCCCATAAACCTGACTTTAATTTTTCGAATTAGTGATTGTACTGAAAAAACAAAAAAAGGGATTACTCCTTATATGTGTATATGTATGTATGTATATTTATATGTATGTATGTGTGTGTGTGTATATATATATATGTGTATATGTATGTATGTATATTTATATGTATGTATGTATGTGTGTGTGTGTGTATATATATATATATAGATATATATACATACCTGCCAACTACTCCGGTTTTCCCGTAATTAGTACGGTTTTCATCAACCTATTCCGGCTTACGGTTGCAGTGATAAAAAATACGGTTTTTCATTAATTAAATTTTTTTTTTTTAAGTTTTATTCACAAAATCGCGTAACAACAATCACAATCGACACTGCTTCCCGTAACTTCCTATCGAGCCATTCTGAATGCCATGTGCGAGGCTATTTATAGCACCGCTGCCAAGCACGAGGCACCTGTTGCCCATTGTTTCCCAACGAGCGAACGATCATGGAATCAGCCGGAGAAAAATCGCAAACGAGTCTTAAACCGAAAAGAAAACTGCAGTCATTCCGTGAAGAATATTCAAAAGCCTATCCGGGAATAATTATCCGTTCCAAAAAGGGTGAAAACTACGCGAATTGCACCTTGTGCAGACAAGATTTTTCGATCGGACACGGAGGAATTAGCCATGTAAAAGACCACGTTGGGACAAAAAAACACAAGTCTAATGCCGTTGCTAAATTTGGATTTTAGCCACAAAAAGGTAATGACACCAATGTTATCTATTGGAATTGTTTAGTACTGTTATACTGTTAAAAGTGTTTATACTATTTATGCTTTCAAGTCCAAGTTGAAGAAATCTTGTTAAATGTTGACAGCATAACTACCAAAATACAGAAGTATGTCCTTAATATTTTTGCAGTGCTATTTCTGTTGAAAAGTTCAAATGATTACATTAGAGATGTGATGTGCCACTTTTCAAGTGTCTGATGGCTTAAATTCATTTTCATTCATTTTTCATATTTTGAATTCTTTTGAAAGGCTTACAAAAAAACTACATTTGAATTGTAATTCCATGCTATTGACAGGACTATTAATTTTAATGAAGTTATCTTACCATGTTTACAGTATGATAATTGTGATAGAAATGTGAATTTTAGGCACAGAATATTTTTGACAATTGAACAAGGCAGTAGATTATACAAGCTTGGACAGAAAGTTAATAATGACACCAATTTTTTTTAATGGAATTGTTTAGTACTGTTTTACCATTTGTTTACTGTAAAAAGTGTTTATACTTTCAATTAACAAATTGAAGTCTTGTGAAAGGTTGACAGGATAACTGGCATTAATAATAATAATAAATCAAAAAAGTGTTATAACTTGCATCACGTTCAATAATAAATCAAAAAAAGTGTTATAACTTGCATCAAGTTCAATAATAAATCAAATAAAAGTGTTATAACTTGCATCAAGTTCAATAATAAATCAAATAACTTGCATCAAGTTCAATAATAAATCAACAAAAGTGTTATAACTTGCATCAAGTTCAATAATAAATCAAAACAAGAGTTATAACTTGCATCACATTCAATAATAAATCAAAAAAAGTGTTATAACTTGCATCAAGTTCAATAATAAATCAAATAAGTGTTATAACTTGCATCAAGTTCAATAATAAATCAAATAAAAGTGTTATAACTTGCATCAAGTTCAATAATAAATCAAATAACTTGCATCAAGTTCAATAATAAATCAACAAAAGTGTTATAACTTGCATCAAGTTCAATAATAAATAAAACAAAAGTGTTATAACTTGCATCAAGTTCAATAATAAATCAAAAAAAGTGTTATAACTTGCATCAAGTTCAATAATAAATCAAAAAAAGTGTTATAACTTGCATCAAGTTCAATAATAAATCAAATAACTTGCATCAAATTCAATAATAAATACAATAAAAGTGCCACTTTACAAATTGAAG
This sequence comes from Nerophis lumbriciformis, assembly GCF_033978685.3. NCBI lineage: Eukaryota > Metazoa > Chordata > Actinopteri > Syngnathiformes > Syngnathidae > Nerophis > Nerophis lumbriciformis. The sequence goes on along the minus strand of NC_084558.2, from coordinate 54,193,470 downwards.
TCTTGTGAAAGGTTGACAGGATAACTGGCATTAACTGTCAAAATAATTTCAAACTATTGAAGTTAGCTTACAGAATAAACATGTCAATCAACCCATATGATTTTTGCTGTAATATTTTTGTTTTGAAAAGTCACTGTGACTGATAGAAAAGTGATGGTTTTAGCAACATTTTAACCTGTCTGAATGCAATCAATCATTTTGCGTCGGAACCCCCACCAGGACTTTGTCCTGGACCTACCGGGGCCTGCGGCCCCTGGACCCTGGCTACTAGGTTTTTCTGATTTCAAAAGTTGGCAGGTATGTGACTATGGGTTAAGAAAGAACACTTCAAATGATGTCATTCTCACAATGCCTAAACTAGGTTTGTGTTTTGGTGCAACATTTGTTGCAGAGACATCAGAATCAGAAAGACTCTTGAAGTATTTCTTACATTTGTTGCATCACGTGACATTGTGCAGGTGTGCCTAATGTTGTGGGTGTAGGTTACAGGATGGACTCTTGGCCTTGCATGCATGGAGGTGACGCCAGGAGTGAAGCATTCCTTATCTTCATCACATCATTGATCCTCATCATATTTTTGGGACTCTTTTGGTGTTTTAATCAAGTCCGTGGGAGATGACTTTCATGTCGGTGAACAAATGGACTAGAGTGGAGTATTTTATCTGTATTTACTTACAGCATATAAATGATGCTTTACAAGTCGTGCCGTCTGATGTCGACGTGTTGGTCTAAAGTTACGGTCATGGGGCGTTGAGGAAAGCCAATATGTTAGTCCAGGCTTAATAAATGTCTTCTACCAGTAATTGCTCTCCTTCGTGTTTATTTGCCTTTCAGAATGGAAAGAACCTCTTCCCGGCTCCTCAGCCCAACAACCTGCCCACCGCCGCGCCCCCCAAGCCCAAGTCTGTCAAAGAGCTGCAAGCCGAGAAGACTTCTCAGGTCTCTCCCTACAGGGCCACGCTGACCTCCGCTGGAGTCTACACTGGAGGTCAGTCCATGGGGTGGGGGCCAAATGTGGCGTTTAGGTGTCAAAGGTGGATGTCCGACAGCACAATTCCTCGCCCCTCGCTGGCATTGTTAGTGAGAAGAGCAATGGCATTAGTAAAAATGACACTAAATTATTTATTTTCATTTGAATTTAAGTTTGTAAAATAATAAAAAAAAAAAAAATGAATATTAAAATGAAAAAATTATTTTAAATTGCATTTGTCTTCGTTTTAATTTAAAAGTAAATACATTTTTAGTGAGAAGAGCATCGCGATGTTTCGATATAATTGTAGTTTTAATTGTTACATTTTTAATATTAATTTAAAATCAATTTTAAATGTTAAATTATTTATTTGAATTTAAATTTAATAAAACATTTTGTGAGAACAGCAATCGCAATAGTAAAAATTAATTTTTTTATTTCAATTTTCAATTACATTTTTTATTTTAATTTTAATTTATAAGTAAAAACATTTTTTGTGAGAAGCGCAATCGCAATAGTAAAAATATGACATTTTGTTTTGATGTAAATGTAATTTTATTACATTTTTAATTTTAATTTAAAATAAAACTAACACTTTTAGTGAGAAGAGCAATTGCATTAGTAAAAATGACACGTAAAATTTAAATTAATTATTAGTAAGAAGAATGATAGCATTAGTAAAAATATGACACTTTTAATTTTTGTATTTTGATTTAAAAAAAATGTTTTTTGATTGTTACTTTTTATTTTTTATTTTAAATTATATCTAATTATATGATTATTTAAATCCATTTTAATTATTTAGTATTTTTCCTATTAATTAAAATTCAAAATTGTTTTGAATTTAAAACAATTAATTTGTTTTAATCTTAATATATTAATTTAAATTGAGAAAATCTGTATTTGATTTTATTTTGAAATTTAAAAATAAATTAATTGATGTTTAGTGAGTAGAGCAACCACATTAATAAAAATGACACTTTTTAAATTTAAACTTAAAATTAATTTTGTTACATTTTTATTTTAATGTAAATGTATGTTAGTTATTAATGAATGACATTGCTTTAGTAAAAATATGACACTTTTAATTTAAATTTAAATTATTAGTTAGAATGATAGCAATGGTAAAAATATTTTTGTAAATTTGTTTTATTTTGATTTAAAATTCAAATTATTTTTTAATTATTTTTTTATTTAAATGTGTTATTATTTCTAATGATATGATTATTTATATACATTTTAATTATAAAGTATTAAAAATTCAAAATTATTTTGAATTTAAAACAACGAATTTGTTTTGATTTTAATATATTAATTTTAATTGAGGAATTTCTGATTTTAATTTCAATACAACATTTTTTTTTAAATAATAGATTTTTAGTGAGGAGAGCAATCGCATTAATAAAAATATGTACACTTTTAATTGCAATTTAAAATTAATTGTAATTGTAAAAAAAATTTATTTAGATTGTAAATAAAAATTATTTTTAATTACTTTTTTTATTTTCCTTTTTATTTATTTCTAATTATATGGTTATTTATGTACCTTTTAATTATAAAGTATTTTTCCTGTAAATTAAAATTCAAAATTATTCTGAATTTAAAACAATGAATTTGTTTTAATTTTAATATATTCATTTTACTTGGGAAATTTCTGATTTTAATTTCATTATAACATTTTTTTTTTAAATAGATCTTTAGTGAGAAGAGCAATCACATTAATACAAATATGTACACTTTTAATTGCAATTTAAAATGAATTGTAATTGTAAATTGTTTTTATTTAGATTTTAAATTAAAATTATTTTTGATTACTTTTTTATTTTAATTTTTATTTATTTCTAATTATATGATTATTTATATAAATTTTAATTATAAAATATTTTTCCTGTAAATTAAAATTCAAAATTATTTTGAATTTAAAACAATGAATTTGTTTTAATTTTAATATATTCATTTTATATGGGAAATTTCTGATTTGAATTTCATTATAACATTTTTGAGGCGGCGACTTGTCCAGGGTGTACACCGCCTTCCGCCCAAATGCAGCTGAGATAGGCTCCAGCACCCCCCGCGATCCCAAAAAGGGACAAGTGGTAGAAAATGGATGGATGGATGGATTTAAAAAATATATATATATTTTTAGTGAGAAGAGCAATCGCATTAATAAAAATATGTACACTTTTAATTGTAATTTAAAATTAATTGTAATTGTTAAAAAAAAAAAAAAAATTGAGTTTATAATAATAATAATCTGTGTTTAATTTTTAATTTAAAATAAATGTAAATGTAAAATTCCTTTTAAATTGAATTTTTTTTTTTTTTTTAGAAAGGACAATAAATTAACATATCTAAATTAACATTTTATTAAAAGAAAAAAAATTAATTTAATTCTGTGACTGGGCTATGTTTTGCATGTGCGTGCAATCGTGCCGGCGGGGAGGTGCGATGCACTTGGGCGTGGTCCAGTGCGCTCACGCTAACCCAGTGGTTCTCAAACTTTTTTTGTCATCCCCCACTTTGGACAAGGGGGAGTTTTCAAGCCCCACCTGGCCCCATCGCCCCAACAGAGCGCTAATGCCAAGCTTTAACATTTTCAAATTTATTGAACATCAAGTTGTATACATTCAAACTCAACATAAAATAACATCAAGTTCAATGATAAATAAAATAACTGTGCAGCTGTGGTACAACTTGCATCAAGTTCAATAATAAATAAAATAACTTCCATCAAGTTCAATAATAAATAAAACAAAAGTGTTATAACTTGCATCAAGTTCAATAATAAATCAAAAAAAGTGTTATAACTTGCATCACGTTCAATAATAAATCAAAAAAAGTGTTATAACTTGCATCAAGTTCAATAATAAATCAAATAAAAGTGTTATAACTTGCATCAAGTTCAATAATAAATCAAAAAAGTGTTATAACTTGCATCAAGTTCAATAATAAATCAAAAAAAGTGTTATAACTTGCATCACGTTCAATAATAAATCAAAAAAAGTGTTATAACTTGCATCACGTTCAATAATAAATCAACAAAAGTGTTATAACTTGCATCAAGTTCAATAATAAATCAAAACAAGTGTTATAACTTGCATCACGTTCAATAATAAATCAAAAAAAGTGTTATAACTTGCATCAAGTTCAATAATAAATCAAATAAGTGTTATAACTTGCATCAAGTTCAATAATAAATCAAATAACTTGCATCAAGTTCAATAATAAATCAACAAAAGTGTTATAACTTGCATCAAGTTCAATAATAAATCAAAACAAGTGTTATAACTTGCATCACGTTCAATAATAAATCAAAAAAAGTGTTATAACTTGCATCAAGTTCAATAATAAATCAAATAAGTGTTATAACTTGCATCAAGTTCAATAATAAATCAAATAAAAGTGTTATAACTTGCATCAAGTTCAATAATAAATCAAATAACTTGCATCAAGTTCAATAATAAATCAACAAAAGGGTTATAACTTGCATCAAGTTCAATAATAAATAAAACAAAAGTGTTATAACTTGCATCAAGTTCAATAATAAATCAAAAAAAGTGTTATAACTTTCATCAAGTTCAATAAATAAATCAAAAAAAGTGTTATAACTTGCATCAAGTTCAATAATAAATCAAATAACTTGCATCAAATTCAATAATAAATACAATAAAAGTGCCACTTTGCAATCTTTGCAAAAAAAAAAAGGAGGAGCTATGCATTTGGCAAGACAGGGCAAGCGACAGCACTTTTCCCCGGGAGAGCCACCTTGCTTCACTGTGAAACAGCACGGCTGTATGATCAGCTCCCATTTCCTCACACAGTGCAGAGAACAGTCGCACTTTCAGTGGTCGTGTTTTGATCAAATTTACCGCGCTCACAACATCTGTTAAAACCTCATTGAGTTCGGGGCTGAGCTGCCTTGACGCGAGTGCTTCCCGGTGAACGACACAGTGTGTGCCCGTCACATTTTTGTTTCTCTGCAGGCGCTGGCTCTGGCTCGACGACCTTTGAGGTGCGAGTCACAAATGTATATATTTGTGTAATTGTGGTCCACACATTAGCCTGCTACCCATCCGCGCGAAAGTTTGTTCCGCTTAGCCCCGCCCCCATTAGTTACTGTTGCTATGTCTGTCAAACTTTCGCTCGTACCGAGAAAGATAAAGCCTACAGTAAAAATAAGTACCGGTAATTTCCATTTACTTATAAAGCGGATTTCACAGACAGGATCACAAAGTGATTTACAGTGTGTATAGAAAATGAAAGCATAGTTAAAAAAAATAATCTAAGAATATTATAATAAAAAAAAATTTTTAAGTGAAATTTCCTCCCGTTCCTCGTGCCCCACCTGTCATGTCTCTATTCCCCACCAGTACACTTTGAGAAACGCTGCGCTAACCAAAGGTGGCGTGCTTTGGGCGTTAAAGTCTAAGTAAGCGCGGACATTGGGGTCGGGGTCAGCATCAGAGAGGCCGAGGGGTCCGCGACAAGGCGGGGGAGGTCAAGCATCCCCTCTTTGGGGTCAGCGCTGGAATGTGTGAAGTGTCACAGGCCCAAACGGGCACCCTCTTAGTGTCAGGAAGTGTGCCACATGAAAGCGGCGTCACGCCGAGTGTTTGTTTGAAGTGGATTCCCGCCCGCCGTGCAACACAGGCCACGCTGCAAGTGTGCGCCACATGCACGTGATTGCCCATCACACCTTGTCCACTGGGAGAGCCACCCACTCGCCAGGCGCCGCTTACCTGCTCGTTAGCGTCGACGTGTAATTGAGTCATTTGGGTAATAAACTGCTGTGGGGGTTTTCCCACATGCTGGCAGGAAATGAGGGAAATTTGAATGCTTTATTTTCCAACGTGGGAAATGAAAAGTGCTAGGAGTTGTAGCATGTAGCAACAGCTACTGGGTGTTTGTCCCCATACTGATATTTTGGTGTCAGTACCAAAATGGATTTTGATACTTTTCAGTACTTTTCTAAATAAATGGGACCACAAAATTTTTTTATTATTGTCTTTATTTGAACAAAAAGTCTTAGAGTACATGAAACATATGTTTATTATTGTAATTCAGTCCTTAAATAAAATAGTGAACATACTAAACATCTTGTCTTTTAGTAGTAAGTAAACAAACAAAGACTCCTAATTAGTCTGCTGACGTATGCAGTAATAATAATAATAATAATAGATTATATTTGTAAAAAGCACTTTCCATTGAGCAAACAACCTCAAAGTGCTACAGTGTATTAAAAAATAAATAAATAAAAAGATAATACAAATAAAAACTACAACTAGTAACATATTGTGTCATTTAGCAAACAACCTCAAAGTGCTACAGTGTATTAAAAAAAATTAAATAAAAAGATAATAAAAACTAAAACTAGTAACATTGTGTCATTTAAAAGAAAATATCTGCTTATTTTTTTTTATCGGTACCAAGATGTATTTCGATACTTTTCGTAATAAAAAAAATGTCATTATTGTCTTTATTGTAACAACAAATGTTAGTGTACATGAAACATATGTTTATTATTGTCATTTAGTCCTTAAATAAAATAGACAACTTGTCTTTTAGTAGTAAGTAAACAAACAAAGACTCCTAATTAGTCTATGCAGTAACATATTGTGTCATTTATACACCTATTATTTTCTACACATTATGAGGGACAAACTGTAAAAATTATTAATCGACTTGTTCATTTACTGTTAATACGTGCTTATTTTCTGTTTGAACATGTTCTATCTACACTTCTGTTCAAATGTAATAATCACTTATTCTTCTCTTCTTTGATACTTGACATTAGTTTTGGATGATACCACACATTTAGGTATGGATCCGATACCAAGTAGTTACAGGATCATACATTGCTCATATTCAAAGTCCTCATGTGTCCAGGAACGTATTTACTGACTTTATAAACATAATATACTTTTTTTTTTTTAAAGGAAAAAAAGATTTTGTGACAATAAAAAATATCGATGTAATCATAGTAGTATCGTACTTGGTATCATTACAGTGGATGTCAGGTGTAGATCCACCCATGGCGTTTGTTTACATTGTGACACCGGTGAGGTGAAGCATGTTTAGCTATTCCTCGTCCTCCAGTGATAATAATACTTGTAAGAAACGTATTTTATCTGTCGCCATGGAGGCGAGGATTAGTGATTTAGAAGTAGCTAAATCACTGCCGACTGCGGATGCATTTCATTCCTCGATAGCGGTGGTTCTCAAAACGTAGCACCTCAGAGAACACTTGGATTGAAATATGGTAGCCTATTAGGCCTATGTATTCATTAAAAACAAGGGAGAGGTTTTATTTAACAGGTATATTTTAATATTTTTTGTCCACTGTGACATTACACACAGTTTGAACAGTAACACTGTGTTTGAATGTTTAATTACGTGATTCCTGGGCGTACCACTAGGTGGAGTCCATGTACCACAGTTTGAGAATCACGGCTCTAGATCAACTTAAGCTCTGTCCATTTATAAGTTACTATTATTTTGTTTGTTTTATGCCCTTTTTGTCAAAGAAACCACCGTTTTTTATGGCAAAAACACAAAATATGCAATATTTACATTTGATATAAAGTAATTGCAGTCTTAACTACATTGATTTTGATTCATCATTATTTTTTGACCAATGAGCAAAGGGCCCCAAGTGCCACCATAACGACCAACACTAAAATACAGTAGCGTAGTAGGCCCAAGTATTCATTAAAAACATAGAAGGGGTTTTATTTATTATTATTAAATGTGTAATATTTTTGGCCACTGTGACATTACACACGATTTGAACAGTAACACTGTGTTTGAATATTTAATTGATTCTTTGGCGTGGTCCATGTACCACTAGTACACTAGTGGTAATTTTAAAGTGTTCATTTTAATCCAAAATAAAACTAATTATTAACACATTTTTAGTGAGAAGAGCAATTGCATTAGAAAAAATGACACGTTTAATTTTATTCTAAAATAATTGTTAATTTTTTTTATTAAATTTAAATGAATTATTGGTTAGAAGAATGATAGCATTAGTAAAAATATGACACTTAATTTTTGTATTTTGATTTTTTTTTTTTTTATGTTTTTTAATTACTTTTTATTTTTTATTTTAAATTATTTCTAATTATATGATTATTTAAATCCACTTTGATTATTTAGTATTTTTCCTATTACCGGTAATTAAAATTCAAAATTGTTTTGAATTTAAAACAATTTGTTTTAATTTTAATATATTAATTTAAATTGAGAAATTTCTGATTTTGATTTTATTTTAAAACGTAAAAATGTATTAATTGATTTTTAGTGAGAAGAGCAACCACATGAATACAAATGACACTTTTTTAATTTGAATTTAATATTAATTTTGTAACATTTTTATTTTAATGTAAATGTATGTTAGTTATTAGTGAATAATTAGTGAAAAGAGCAATTGCTTTAGTAAAAATATGACACTCTTAATTTTAATTTAAAATGATTGTTAATTTTTTTTATTTAAATTTAAATGAATAGTAAGAATGATAGCAATGGTAAAAATATGACAGTTTTATGAATTTAAAACGATTTGTTTTAATTTTAATATATTAATTTAAATTGAGAAATTTCTGATTTTGATTTTATTTTAAAATGTAAAAATGTATTAATTGATTTTTAGTGAGAAGAGCAACCACATGAATACAAATGACACTTTTTTAATTTGAATTTAATATTAATTTTGTAACATTTTTATTTTAATGTAAATGTATGTTAGTTATTAGTGAATAATTAGTGAAAAGAGCAATTGCTTTAGTAAAAATATGACACTCTTAATTTTAATTTAAAATGATTGTTAATTTTTTTTATTTAAATTTAAATGATTAGTAAGAATGATAGCAATGGTAAAAATATGACAGTTTTATGAATTTAAAACGATTTGTTTTAATTTTAATATATTAATTTATATTGAGAAATTTCTGATTTTGATTTTATTTTAAAACGTAAAAATGTATTAATTGATTTTTAGTGAGAAGAGCAACCACATGAATACAAATGACACTTTTTTAATTTGAATTTAATATTAATTTTGTAACATTTTGATTTTAATGTAAATGTATGTTAGTTATTAGTGAATAATTAGTGAAAAGAGCAATTGCTTTAGTAAAAATATGATACTCTTAATTTTAATCTAAAATGATTGTTAATTTTTTTATTTAAATTTAAATGATTAGTAAGAATGATAGCAATGGTAAAAATATGACAGTTTTATGAATTTAAAACGATTTGTTTTAATTTTAATATATTAATTTATATTGAGAAATTTCTGATTTTGATTTTATTTTAAAACGTAAAAATGTATTAATTGATTTTTAGTGAGAAGAGCAACCACATGAATACAAATGACACTTTTTTAATTTGAATTTAATATTAATTTTGTAACATTTTTATTTTAATGTAAATGTATGTTAGTTATTAGTGAATAATTAGTGAAAAGAGCAATTGCTTTAGTAAAAATATGTCACTCTTAATTTTAATTTAAAATGATTGTTAATTTTTTTTATTTAAATTTAGATGATTAGTAAGAATGATAGCAATGGTAAAAATATGACAGTTTTAATTTAAAATGCAAAAATATTTTTGTTACATTTTTTTAATTTGATTTTAAAAAAAAAGTGTTTTAATGAATTATTTAGTATTTTTCTAGTACACTAGTGGTCCATGTACCACAGTCTCTATAGAACTGGTACACTAGTGGTCCAAGTACCACAGTCTCTATAGAACTGGTACACTAGTGGTCCATGTACCACAGTCTCTATAGAACTAGTACACTAGTGGTCCAAGTACCACAGTCTCTATAGAATATTGTGTTTTCAGTCTTGCTGCTGTCCTTGCAGGCATCGCCACACTGCTGGGTTTAGGTCTGGCGGCTCCCAACGCCGCCTTCGCACAGATGGTCACGACCTTCGGCCTGGCGGGCATCGTGGGGTACCACACCGTGTGGGGCGTCTCCTCCGCACTGCACTCGCCGCTCATGTCTGTGACCAACGCCATCTCAGGTGAGTCGTGTGCAGCGTCCACTCAATACTGCTCCCCTCACCTCCCAGGGGGTGATCAAGGGTGATGGGTCAAATGCAGAGGACCAATTTCACCACACCTAGTGTGTGTGTGACAATCATTGCTACTTTAACTTAACTTTAGCTTTACACATACAAACTGTAGCACACAAAAAAGCACATTCGATTAAAAAAAACGTTATTATGGTCTTACCTTTACTTATAAATGAAGTCCATGCGCCGCTCCCTCTGAACAAAAGCATCGATAACTTGTTTATAGAAGTCTTCCTTATCTTTCTTCAGTTTTAAGATGGAGATCTTCCTTTAATGATTACCTCCTGCGTGGATTGAAAGTCCAGTTTATAAAAGTGTTGTGCCCTCACTATATGTGTTGAGGTTATGCAGCTTGGCAGACAGCTAACAACCAATCCAGGACGTTCTAGTAAAGTTCCAAAGCAGATGAATCAATTTAAGCTCTTTTTAGGGCCCGCATGGCCCATTGCATAAGGACTCCCAAAGGGAGTCCTTATGCAATGGGACATAAGGACCTATTGAATTTGTAAGGTTTTATTATTATTATACCGGCCGCCTCTTTGAGCACTAATTTGACCCACTTAACATGCTTCAAAACTCACCATATTTGACCCACACATCAGGACCTGCGAAAATTGTCTTTTAATGAAAAAACCAAACCCCAAAACTCAAAATTGCGCTCTAGCGCCCCCTAGGAAAAAAAAAACCTAGACTGCCTGTAACTCCCACTAGGAAGGTCAGAAAGACATGAAACAAAATTCTCTATGTAGGTCTGACTTAGACCTAGATTTCATAATTGTACATCCTTGGGCAGAAATCAACAGAAAGTTGGCAATTCCCCCTTCAAGACAAAAAAGTACTAAAAACAGTCACTTTTGCCTCTTTGAGCTGTAATTTGACCCCCTTAACATGCTTCAAAACTCACCAAACTGAACACACACATCAGGACTGGCTAAAACTGTGATCTAATGAAAAAAACCTAACCCCAAATCTAAACATTGTGCTCTACCGCAATTTTTTTATAAAACGCAGAAAAAACTGCTCCTCGGAAGAAAAAAATGACAAAACTGCCTGTAACTCCCACTGGGAAAGTCGGAGAGACATGAAACAAAAACCTCTATGTAGGTCTCACTTAGACCTACATTTCATAGATTGACAACCCTCAGCAAAAATCAACAGGAAGTTTGCTATTCCCTCTTCAAAACAAATTCTTTGTAAAAACCGGTCACCTTCCTTCAAAATCTATCTCCTCTGAGCGCGTTTGTCGTTTTGCCTTCAAACTAACACAGGAGAGAGATTGAACCCTTGTGATTAAAACTACAGAAGCGCGTTTTTCTAACTGCTCCGGTTTTGATTTTATGACCCTTCAAAGACCCGCTGCGCTGCTGTTTTTGTAAGATGGCTGCTTAAAAGCAGGAAGCACCAACGTGCCCACACAATGCAGACAAGGTAGGTACACTAGACAAAAGTCTTGGGACACTTCAGACTAAAAGTAGACAAAAGTATTGGGACACTTATGACTATCACTGGACAAAAGTATTGGGACATTTAAGACTAGCACCTGCCAAATACGCGGGCCCGACCAATGCTGCTCCCTGTGGGAGTCCTTATGCAATGGGACATAAGGACCTATTGAATTTGTAAGGTTTTATTATTATTCTTTCTTATTCCGCAGCTTTGCGCGGTACTTTGACCCCCTTAACATGCTTCAAAACTCACCAAATTTGACGCACACATAAATAACCTCGAACAAAACTCTTTGGTAAAAAAACCAAACCACATAACTCAAAATTGCGCTCTAGCGCCCCCTACAAAGTAAACTTTTTCTAACTCCCAGTACGAATGTCGTAGAGACATGAAACAAAAACCTCTATGTAGGTCTTACTTAGACTTAAATGTTATTAATTTATTTCCTCGGCCAAAAATCTACAGGAAGTTTGCTATTCCCCCTTCAACACTAAATTTTAGTAAAATCAGTCACTTTTGCCTTTTTGAGCTTTAATTTGACCCCCTTAACATGCTTCAAAACTCACCAAACTGAACGCACACATCAGGACTGGCAAACATTGCGATCTAAAAAAAAAAACCTAACCCCAAATTTTAAAATTGAGCTCTAGAGCAATTTTTGAATAAAACCGAGAAAAAACTGCTCCTCGGAAGAAAAAAATGACAAAACTGCCTGTAACTCCCACTGGGAAAGTCGGAGAGACATGAAACAAAAACCTCTCCGTAGGTCTCACTTAGACCTACATTTCATAAATTGACAACCCCCAGCAAAAATCTACAGGAAGTTTGCTATTCCCCCTTCAACAAAACATTTTTGTAAAAACCGGTCACCTTCCTTCAAAAACTATCTCCTCTGAGCGCGTTTGTCGTTTCGGCTTCAAACTAACACAGGAGAGAGATTGAACCCTTGTGTATAAAAGTACAGAACAGCGTTTTTCTAACTGCTCCGGTTTTGATTTTATGACCCTTCAAAGAACCGCTGCGCTGCTGTTTTTTTAAGATGGCTGCTTAAAAGCAGGAAGCACCAACGTGCCCACACAATGCAGACAAGGTAGGTACACTAGACAAAAGTATTGGGACACTTCAGACTAAAAGTAGACAAAAGTATTGGGACACTTAGGACTAGCACTGGACAAAAGTATTGGGACATTTAGGACTAGCACCTGCCAAATACGCGGGCCCGACCAATGCTGCTTGCAGCTTTAATTGTTGTTGATCTTGCTTTGTCTTGCACTGGACTTGTATTTATTTTGTTGTAAAAGTGAAATCCACACAATGACAATGTATATAAGCTATATGATTCAATCAACACACTGAAATGTAAACATCATCAGCTCCACACAAATACACAGCACCACCATCAAACTAACACTGCTGAGTGTTGAAACTATTTCTATGGTGGAAATACACCACCGGCACCCATTTGAAGTCCTCAAACATCCATTAAATTAGTGCACAAAAATGTTTTTTCAAAACACATCTTACTATCAAACTTAGCCACTTTCCACCTTCATATTGAGCCACATAAACAAGTTATGTGTATATATATATATACTGTATATAAATATGTAGTCAGTAAATATATAAGTATGTGTATATATATATACCGTGGGGCAAAAAAGTATTTAGTCAGCCACCAATTGTGCAAGTTCTCCCACTTAAAATGATGACAGAGGTCTGTAATTTTCATCATAGGTACACTTCAACTGTGAGAGACAGAATGTGAAAAAAAATCCAGGAATTCACATTGTAGGAATTTTAAAGAATTTATTTGTAAATGATGGTGGAAAATAAGTATTTGGTCAATAACAAAAATTCAACTCAATACTTTGTAATATAACCTTTGTTGGCAATAACAGAGGTCAAACGATTACTATAGGTCTTTACCAGGTTTGCACACACAGTAGCTGGTATTTTGGCCCATTCCTCCATGCAGATCTTCTCGAGAGCAGTGATGTTTTGGGGCTGTCGCCGAGCAACACGGACTTTCAACTCCCTCCACAGATTTTCTATGGGGTTGAGGTCTGGAGACTGGCTAGGCCACTCCAGGACTTTCAAATGCTTCTTACGGAGCCACTCCTTCGTTGCCCGGGCGGTGTGTTTGGGATCATTGTCATGCTGGAAGACCCAGCCACGTTTCATCTTCAAAGCTCTCACTGATGGAAGGAGGTTTTGGCTCAAAATCTCACGATACATGGCCCCATTCATTCTTTCCTTAACACGGATCAGTCGGCCTGTCCCCTTAGCAGAAAAACAGCCCCAAAGCATGATGTTTCCACCCCCATGCTTCACAGTAGGTATGGTGTTCTTGGGATGCAACTCAGTATTCTTCTTCCTCCAAACACGACGAGTTGAGTTTATACCAAAAAGTTCTATTTTGGTTTCATCTGACCACATGACATTTTCCCAATCCTCTGCTGTATCATCCATGTGCTCTCTGGCAAACTTCAGACGGGCCTGGACATGCCGGGGGACACGCCTGGCACTGCAGGATTTGATTCAACTGTGAGAGACAGAATGTGAAAAAAAAATCCAGGAATTCACATTGTAGGAATTTTAAATAATTTATTTGTAAATTATGGTGGAAAATAAGTACCGTATTTTCCGCACCATAAGGCGCCCTGGGTTATAAGCCGCGCCTTCAATGAACGGCATATTTCAAAACTTTGTCCACCTATAAGCCGCCCCGTGTTGTAAGCCGCATCTAACTGCGCTAAAGGAATGTCAAAAAAACAGTCAAATAGGTCAGTCAAACTTTAATAATATATTAAAAACCAGCGTGATGTGGGCGCGCATGGAGTCGTATATCAACATGGACGGAGCTGCGTGAAAAAAGCCACCCGGCCTCTTCGCGTAAACTTAAACTTACCTTAACCACTCGCTCATCTTTTCTTCATCCATCCCTTCGAGTTAGCTTTTATGATGACGCCGGCTGGAAAGGTCTCTTTTGGCAAGGTCTTCCTTTTGAATATCACCATGGGTGGAAGTTTCTGGCCATTAGCATGGCAAGCTAGAACCACGGTGAAGGACGACTTCTCATTCCCTGTGGTGCGAATATTCACCGTACGTGCTCCCGTTGTATCCACAGTGCGGTTCACAGGAATATCAAAAGTCAGTGGAACCTCGTCCATGTTGATAATGTTCTCTGGCCGGATCTTTTTTTCAGCTATCTTGTTTTTACAATATGCACGGAAAGTAGCCAGCTTTTCTTGAAAGTCTTTAGGCAGTTGCTGTCTTTTCATGAACCGGATCCCTGTCGCTTAGTAGGAGCCATTTTGTGGGCTTTACAGATGTAAACACACAAAGGAAATGAAACGTAATATCCGCGCGCTTTTTCTTCTTCTACGCGGGCGGGTGGTTGCTTACAGTAGAAGAAGAAGCGCTTCCTGTTCTATGGGGGCGGGTGCTTACCTTGGCGGTTGCTTGCGTAGAAGAAGAAGCACTTCCTCTTCTACGGGGAAAAAAGATGGCGGCTGTTAACCGTAGTTGCGAGACCGAAACTTTATGAAAATGAATCTTAATATTAATCCATATATAAAGCGCACCGGGTTATAAGGCGCACTGTCAGCTTTTGAGAAAATTTGTGGTTTTTATGTGCGCCTTATAGTGCGGAAAATACGGTATTTGGTCACTTCAAACAAGGAAGATCTCTGGCTCTCACAGACCTGTAACTTCTTCTTTAAGAAGCTCTTCTGTCCTCCACTCGTTACCTGTATTAATGGCACCTGTTTGAACTCATTATCTGTATAAAAGACACCTGTCCACAGCCTCAAACAGTCAGACTCCAAACTCCACTATGGCCAAGACCAAAGAGCTGTCGAAGGACACCAGGAAAAGAATTGTAGACCTGCACCAGACTGTGAAGAGTGAATCTACAATAGGCAAGCAGCCTGGTGTGAAAAAATCAACTGTGGGAGCAATTATCAGAAAATGGAAGACATACAAGACCACTGATAATCTCCCTCGATCTGGGGCTCCACGCAAGATCTCCTCCCGTGGGGTCAAAATGATCATGAGAACGGTGAGCAAAAATCCCAGAACCACACGGGGGGACCTGGTGAATGACCTGCAG
Source organism: Nerophis lumbriciformis (assembly GCF_033978685.3). Lineage (NCBI taxonomy): Eukaryota > Metazoa > Chordata > Actinopteri > Syngnathiformes > Syngnathidae > Nerophis > Nerophis lumbriciformis. The sequence continues at coordinate 54,177,866 of NC_084558.2, read as the reverse complement.
AGAGCTGGGACCAAAGTAACAAAGGTTACCATCAGTAACACACTACGCCGACAGGGAATCAAATCCTGCAGTGCCAGACGTGTCCCCCTGCTTAAGCCAGTGCATGTCCAGGCCCGTCTGAAGTTTGCCAGAGAGCACATGGATGATAAAGCAGAGGATTGGGAGAATGTCATGTGGTCAGATGAAAACAAAATAGAACTTTTTGGTATAAACTCAACTCGTCGTGTTTGGAGGAAGAAGAATACTGAGTTGCATCCCAAGAACACCATACCTACTGTGAAGCATGGGGGTGGAAACATCATGCTTTGGGGTTGTTTTTCTGCTAAGGGGACAGGCCGACTGATCCGTGTTAAGGAAAGAATGAATGGGGCCATGTATCGTGAGATTTTGAGCCAAAACCTCCTTCCATCAGTGAGAGCTTTGAAGATGAAACGTGGCTGGGTCTTCCAGCATGACAATGATCCCAAACACACCGCCCGGGCAACGAAGGAGTGGCTCCGTAAGAAGCATTTGAAAGTCCTGGAGTGGCCTAGCCAGTCTCCAGACTTCAACCCCATAGAAAATCTGTGGAGGGAGTTGAAAGTCCGTGTTGCTCGGCGACAGCCCCAAAACATCACTGCTCTCGAGAAGATCTGCATGGAGGAATGGGCCAAAATACCAGCTACTGTGTGTGCAAACCTGGTAAAGACCTATAGTAATCGTTTGACCTCTGTTATTGCCAACAAAGGTTATATTACAAAGTATTGAGTTGAATTTTTGTTATTGACCAAATACTTACTTTCCACCATAATTTACAAATAAATTGTTTAAAATTCCTACAATGTGAATTCCTGGATTTTTTTTTCACATTCTGTCTCTCACAGTTGAAGTGTACCTATGATGAAAATTACAGACCTCTGTCATCATTTTAAGTGGGAGAACTTGCACAATCGGTGGCTGACTAAATACTTTTTTGCCCCACTGTATATACTGTATATAAATATGTAGTCAGTAAATATAAATGTGTATATATACAAAAGACTGACATTTAAGGCCTGGGGTGCTAATAAAAAGGTTGCTGCTGTGTAACAGGTAAGAGGGTTCAGAGGTCGCTGCATGTGTGTGTTCTCACCACTTTGATCACCCCCAAGGAACCACGCTGAGGGTAGGAAGTAACACACCAGTTGTGATCTTCAGGGGTCATGGTGGTCTTTGGCTCATTTAGACATCAGAGCAGGGATGTGGCAGCCAGCGTGGACACTTTTCACTTCTTTATTGGCAAACAGGCCTTTTATGTTGACTCCTTTTTCAGGTTCTGCCCTTTTTATTACTTTTGAAATATATCATTAAAAAAGCACAATAAACAACGCAATTGCCTTCATTCCTTTGCATTGTGGTGCGCCCAAACAACACGTAACCATCAAAATTATTTAGCTGACCGAACTCAATATAGGTTAGACATGGGCTTATTTGGTATAGCCTATAGGTAACGTAGACTAATTCCTTTAACATATCCAACCGTATGTCTACTTACTTTTTTTTTTGTTAGCACTATGCAGGAATAAAATGGCATCTACAGTGCCAGGATTCATGCAAGAGCGCCTGGCCTCTAAAATGCGCCCTGCTGCGCTGAAGGAGCGCTCACTTGCGCCACTTGTTGCTGGGATGTGGTGCCTGATAATATTTGACTGTTTCAAAGAGTGCTGCTCGTTTTTCGTATGTGGGTAACAACATTTAACTATGTATATATATTTCCCAATTGGTTCAACCGCCAACCGCCCGCATCTATTTAAAATCTATTTTTACCCGCCCGACCCGCGGTTTATCCGCGGACTCCGCGGTTGTGTCCGCAAACCGCGCATCTCTAATATATATACATTTATGTACATGTGTATATATATATATGTATATATATATATATATATATATGGTTTTCGTCCTGGTCGTGGAACTGTGGACCAGCTCTATACTCTGGGCAGGGTCCTTGAGGGTGCATGGGAGTTTGCCCAACCAGTCTACATGGGTTTTGTGGACTTGGAGAAGGCATTGGACCGTGTCCCTCGGGAAGTCCTGTGGGGAGTGCTCAGAGAGTACGGGGTATCGGACTGTCTGATTGTAGCAGTCCGCTCCCTGTATGATCAGTGTCAGAGCTTGGTCCGCATTGCCGGCAGTAGGTCGGACACGTTTCCAGTGAGGGTTGGACTCCGCCAAGGCTGCCCTTTGTCACCCATTCTGTTCATAACTTTTATGGACAGAATTTCTAGGCGCAGTCAAGGCGTTGAGGGGATCTGGTTTGGTGGCTGCAGGATTAGGTCTCTGCTTTTTGCAGATGATGTGGTCCTGATGGCTTCATCTGGCCAGGATCTTCAGCTCTCGCTGGATCGGTTCGCAGCCGAGTGTGAAGCGACTGGGATGAGAATCAGCACCTCCAAGTCCGAGTCCATGGTTCTCGCCCGGAAAAGGGTGGAATGCCATCTTCGGGTTGGGGAGGAGACCCTGCCCCAAGTGGAGGAGTTCAAGTACCTCGGAGTCTTGTTCACGAGTGAGGGAAGAGTGGATCGTGAGATCGACAGGCGGATCGGTGCGGCGTCTTCAGTAATGCGGACGCTGTATCGATCCGTTGTGGTGAAGAAGGAGCTGAGCCGGAAGGCAAAGCTCTCAATTTACCGGTCGATCTACGTTCCCATCCTCACCTATGGTCATGAGCTTTGGGTCATGACCGAAAGGACAAGATCACGGGTACAAGCGGCCCAAATGAGTTTCCTCCGCCGGGTGGTGAGTCTCTCCCTTAGAGATAGGGTGAGAAGCTCTGTCATCCGGGAGGAGCTCAAAGTAAAGCCGCTGCTCCTCCACATGGAGAGGAGCCAGATGAGGTGGTTCGGGCATCTGGTCAGGATGCCACCCGAACGCCTCCCTAGGGAGGTGTTTAGGGCACGTCCGACCGGTAGGAGGCCGCGGGGAAGACCCAGGACACGTTGGGAAGACTATGTCTCCCGGCTGGCCTGGGAACGCCTCGGGATCCCCCGGGAGGAGCTGGATGAAGTGGCTGGGGAGAGGGAAGTCTGGGCTTCCCTGCTTAGGCTGCTGCCCCCGCGACCCGACCTCGGATAAGCGGAAGAAGATGGATGGATGGATGGATATATATATATATATATATATATATATATACACACACATATACGTGTATGTATATATATATATATATATATATATATATATATACATATATATATATATATATATGTATGTGTGGGAAAAAAATCACAAGACTATTTCATCTCTACAGGCCTGTTTCATGAGGGGGGGTACCCTCAATCATCAGGAGATTTTAATGGGAGCATTCGCATACCATGGTTTATATAGGGCACAGAGTGGGTGGGTACAGGCTGGCGTAGGGGCGTGGTGATTGGCTCATGTGTTACCTAGGAGGTGTTTCCGTCTATGGCGGCATGCTGTTACAATTTCACTGCGCTTGTTGAGGGATGACAGGTCTGGACGGTAAATAATAAACAGTTTCTCTTTCAAGCATAGGTTGCATCTTTTATTACCACTATTGTAAGGTGTGTTGGATGCAAGAATTTGCCATGTTATTGAATATTCAACATTATTGTCTTTGAGGTCCCAAATGTGTTTGCTGAGTTCTGTGGTATTTCGCAGGTTTTTGTTCCTGAAAGAAGCCTTGTGATTGTTCCATCTGGTTTTGAATTCTCCCTCGGTTAATCCTACATATGTGTCGGATGTGTTAATGTCCTTGCGTGTTACCTTAGATTGGTAGACAACTGATGTTTGTAAGCACCCTCCGTTGAGAGGGCAATCAGGTTTCTTTCGACAGTTACAGCCTTTGTTGGTTTTGGAGTCGCTCTGTCCGGGGGCCGACGGCTCATTTGCAATTGTTTTGTTGTGGTTTGAGATGATTTGTATATATATATATATATATATACACACACATATATATATATATATAATATATATATATATACGTGTATGTATATATATATATATATATATATATATATATATATATACGTATATATATATATATATATATATATGTATATATATATATATATATATATGGATATATATATATATATATATATATACGTGTGTATATATATATATATATATATATATATATATATATATAATATATATATATATATATATACATATATATATATATATATATATATATATATATGTATGTATGTATGTATGTATGTATGTATATATATATATATCTATATCCATCCATCCATTTTCTACCGCTTATTCCCTTTTGGGGTCGCGGGGGGCGCTGGAGCCTATCTCAGCTACAATCGGGCGGAAGGCGGGTTACACCCTGGACAAGTCGCCACCTCATCGCAGGGCCAACACAGATAGACAGACAACATTCACACTCACATTCACACACTAGGGCCAATTTAGTGTTGCCAATCAACCTATCCCCAGGTGCATGTCTTTGGAGGTGGGCGGGGCCTATCCCCAGGTGCATGTCTTTGGAGGTGGGAGGAAGCCGGAGTACCCGGATGGAACCCACGCAGTCACGGGGAGAACATGCAAAATATATATATATATATATATATATATATATATATATATATATATATATATATATATATATATATATGTGTTGGTTGTTACATCTGTAAGTGAAAGTCAAAACTCCACTATGCAAAGCCAAAGCCATTTATCAACAACACCCAGAAACGCTTCTGATGCAAAGTGGAAAAGTGTTCTGTGGTCTGACGAGTCCACATTTCAAATTGTTTTTGGAAACGGTAGCGCAAAGAGGAAAAGGACCATCCGGACTGTTCCAGGTGCAGTTATTGTGCACATTTCCAAGCCAAAAACCCTCTTCAAAAAAATCTATAAATTGGGGAAGTTAAACTAATTTGTCTTGAAGAATTGAAATATGAAAAGTTTGTGTGTGTTCAACATGTTTTGTCGGGTTTTATGACACTAAAACTGCCGTACTGTTGCAGGTCTGACGGCCGTGGGTGGTCTGTCCCTCATGGGGGGAGGCTACACCCCCACGAGCACCGCGGAGACGCTGGCCGTGCTCGCCGCCTTCATCTCATCGGTCAACATCGCTGGTGAGTGGACCGCTCAACTTATTCTCACTTCAGTCTAGAAGTCATCCTCCACCACTGTTTTCATCTTGTATTAGTGTGGCCTAAGGTCTTAAATTAGTACTTTCCTCCCCTATCGGGACCTGCTTACGTGTATTGCAAAAGTCTCGAAAATGTCAAATCAGGTCTTGAGAAGATGTTTATAAAAGAATCTTGCCTGCCTTCATACGTCCACCAAACCAACCCTTTGAAATTTACACCATGCTAACATTAGCATGCTCATGTTAGCATGGTAACATTAGTATGCTAACAGTTAGCATGTGTCAATTACTTAAGTATATGACTGAGGTGTTCAGCCTAAAAAGTTAGCATGCCAGAATGCTAATGTTAGCATGTGTCAAGTACCACGTTATGAGTTTGAGGTGTTTAACTGCAAATTTGATTAAAAATTTAGCGCATTAGTATTTGCATGCTAAAATTAGCATAAGGTCTTCGGCCGATCAAATTGGCCAAAAAGGTAGCATGTGTCCAAATACCAAGTTACGAGTCTGGGGCGTTCAACTACAAAATTGGCTAAAAAGTTAACGCGCTAATGTTAGCATGCTAAAGTTAGCATGGTAATAGTTAGCAGGTGTCAGGTACCAAGTTATGAGCCTGAGGCACTCGTCTAGCACTTTGAGTAAATCTCTATGATAATCTGTGGACGTCATTAACGGTGAAAATTCCCAGAAGTAAGAAAGAAGGCAACATTGTTTTATAAACATCTCTGCAAAGCTCATGCCGATCCCAAATACACACAAACGGGTACCAATAGGTCCGGAAAAGTGTGTTTTCCATAATAGGGCCCCTTCAAAGTGCCCTGAGTGTTGGCTCTAAAGCTCAACGCCACAAGAACCGGTGACTCACGTCTGGTCTCTGGCTGGCAGGCGGCTTCCTGGTGACGAAGAAGATGTTGGACATGTTCAGGCGTCCCACCGACCCCCCCGAGTACAACTACCTTTATCTGCTTCCGGGGGGCGTTTTCGTGGGCGGATACGCCGCGGCGCTGCATTCTGGATACAACATCGAGCAGGTGGGCAAGCGCGATCCGCTAAAAGTCGGGTAATCGTCCTCGCTTCTGCGGTTTTTGTTTGTCCAGATGTTGCTTGTGTAAAACCACTCCTTGGTCTCCCAGATGATGTACCTGGGCTCTGGATTGTGCTGTGTGGGCGCCCTGGCCGGTCTGTCCAACCAGAAAACCGCCCGCCTGGGCAACGCCTTGGGCATCATGGGAGTGACGGGGGGCATCGTCGCCGCTCTCGGGGCGCTCAAGCCCAGTCCCGAGCTCCTGGCGCAGATGAGCCTTGCCATGGCGGTCGGCGGCACCGCCGGTGAGTCGGAATCGCTGCTAACTTTGTCAGGAAGTGCAAGTTGAATCATTGAATTGGAATGCTAATTGTTCCAGACTAAACATGTGTAATCACTTCCTGTTCCTCCGCAGGTCTGACCATCGCTAAGAGGATCCAGATCTCAGACCTGCCCCAGCTGGTGGCCGCCTTCCACAGTCTAGTGGGTCTGGCGGCGGTGCTGACCTGCGTGGCCGAGTACATGGTGGAGTACCCCCACTTTGCCACCGACCCCGCCGCCAACCTCACCAAGATCGTGGCCTACCTGGGCACCTACATCGGCGGCATCACCTTCAGCGGCTCCCTGGTGGCGTACGGCAAGCTGCAAGGTTGGGGAAGTCAACGCACTCGGAGCTAGAACGTTCTTAGGTGGAACCCGACCTTTAAAGGGGAACATTATCACAATTTCAGAAGGGTTAAAACATACCTGCCAACTACTCCGGTTTTCCCGTAATTAGTACGGTTTTCATCAACCTATTCCGGGTTACGGTTGCAGTGATAAAAAATACGGTTTTTCATTCATTAAAAAAAAAATTTTTTTATAAAGTTTTATTCACGAAATCGCGTAACAACAATGACAATCGACACTGCTTCCCGTAGCTT
>NC_084558.2:54155827-54165827 GCF_033978685.3 Nerophis lumbriciformis | reverse complement strand
ATTGATTGGAACTTTTATTAGTAGATTGCACAGTACAGTACATATTCCGTACAATTGACCACTAAATGGTAACACCCCAATAAGTTTTTCAACTTGTTTAAGTCAGGTCATGTGACCACCTGGCTCTGTTTGATTGGTCCAACGTCACCAGTGACTGCATCTGATTGGTGGAACGAAGTGAAACGTCACCAGTAAGGCAGGCACTTTGAAGGTCTGTCTGACAGACCAAAACAAACAAAGCGTGCATTAACAGATCGATAAAAATTAGTAGCGAGTAGCGAGTTGAATGTAGATAAAAGTAGCGGAGTAAAAGTAGCGTTTCTTCTTAGGCCGTTTATTGAAATACTCCCACACTTTTGACGACTTTTGGCGTGCTTTTTTCCCCTCGCTCGCACCGCTCGCATCGTCTGCTTTGCGCTCCGCCATGACGGTAGTGTGACGTATATATGCGACGCGTCGAAGCACAAAAACGGCGTCGACGTATTTACGTAACCGATGACGTCGACTACGTCGACGCGTTGTTTCAGCCCTAGTTAGATCCACTATGGACTGGACTCTTACTATTATGTTAGATCCACTATGGACTGGACTCTCACACTATTATGTTAGATCCACTATGGACTGGACTCTTACTATTATGTTAGATCCACTATGGACTGGACTCTCACTATTATGTTAGATCCACTATGGACTGGACTCTCACTATTATGTTAGATCCACTATGGACTGGACTCTCACACTATTATGTTAGATCCACTATGGACTGGACTCTCACTATTATGTTACATCCACTATGGACTGGACTCTTACTATTATGTTAGATCCACTATGGACTGGACTCTCACTATTATGTTAGATCCACTATGGACTGGACTCTTACTATTATGTTAGATCCACTATGGACTGGACTCTCACAATATTATGTCAGATCCACTATGGACTGGACTCTCACAATATTATGTCAGATCCACTATGGACTGGACTCTTACTATTATGTTAGATCCACTATGGACTGGACTCTCACTATTATGTTAGATCCACTATGGACTGGACTCCCACACTATTATGTTAGATCCACTATGGACTGGACTCTCACACTATTATGTTAGATCCACTATGGACTGGACTCTCACACTATTATGTTAGATCCACTATGGACTGGACTCTCACTATTATGTTAGATCCACTATGGACTGGACTCTCACACTATTATGTTAGATCCACTATGGACTGGACTCTCACACTATTATGTTAGATCCACTATGGACTGGACTCTCACTATTATGTTAGATCCACTATGGACTGGACTCTCAGAATATTATGTCAGATCCACTATGGACTGGACTCTTACTATTATGTTAGATCCACTATGGACTGGACTCTTACTATTATGTTAGATCCACTATGGACTGGACTCTTACTATTATGTTAGATCCACTATGGACTGGACTCTTACTATTATGTTAGATCCACTATGGACTGGACTCTCACACTATTATGTTAGATCCACTATGGACTGGACTCTCACACTATTATGTTAGATCCACTATGGACTGGACTCTCACACTATTATGTTAGATCCACTATGGACTGGACTCTTACTATTATGTTAGATCCACTATGGACTGGACTCTCACACTATTATGTTACATCCACTATGGACTGGACTCTTACTATTATGTTAGATCCACTATGGACTGGACTCTCACTATTATGTTACATCCACTATGGACTGGACTCTTACTATTATGTTAGATCCACTATGGACTGGACTCTCACTATTATGTTAGATCCACTATGGACTGGACTCTTACTATTATGTTGGATCCACTATGGACTGGACTCTCACAATATTATGTCAGATCCACTATGGACTGGACTCTCACAATATTATGTCAGATCCACTATGGACTGGACTCTTACTATTATGTTAGATCCACTATGGACTGGACTCTCACTATTATGTTAGATCCACTATGGACTGGACTCCCACACTATTATGTTAGATCCACTATGGACTGGACTCTCACACTATTATGTTAGATCCACTACGGACTGGACTCTCACACTATTATGTTAGATCCACTATGGACTGGACTCTCACACTATTATGTTAGATCCACTATGGACTGGACTCTCACTATTATGTTAGATCCACTATGGACTGGACTCTCAGAATATTATGTCAGATCCACTATGGACTGGACTCTCACACTATTATGTTAGATCCACTATGGACTGGACTCTCACAATATTATGTCAGATCCACTATGGACTGGACTCTTACTATTATGTTAGATCCACTATGGACTGGACTCTCACAATATTATGTCAGACCCACTCGACATCCATTGCATTTGGTCTCCCCTAGAGGGGGGGGTTACCCACATATGCGGTCCTCTCCAAGGTTTCTCATAGTCATTCACATCGAGGTCCCACTGGGGTGAGTTTTTCCTTGCCCTTATGTGGGCTTTGTACCGAGGATGTGGTTGTGGCTTGTGCAGCCCTTTGAGACACTTGTGATTTAGGGCTATATAAATAAACATTGATTGATTGATTGATCATTTGATGGTAAATTCATTAATTGACACATTAAATTGATGTATTCATTACCAATTTGAATGAATAATGGCACATATAAGTCATTATTTCATCCTCACTCTCTTCTTTATGACGCAGGCATGCTGAACAGCGCCCCCCTCGTGCTCCCCGGGCGCCACGCTCTGAACGCCACGCTGATGGCGGGCAGCATCGGCGGGATGATCCCCTACATGCTGGACCCCAGCTACATCACCGGCATCACCTGCCTGGGCTCCGTCTCCGCCCTGTCGGCCATCATGGTACGTGTTCCATACCTTTTTCTTGGAGCAAGGCCCGCGTTCTCACAATCAAGCATTCATTTTTTTTCCATTTTTTGATCGGTGGGGGTCGGCGGAGCGGATCGAAATCGGTAAAACGCTGACGGACGGCGCGCGTTAAGACTTCTTCTTTCCATCAGGAAGAGGCAGAAGTCAATAAGCGTCTTGTTGCGCTGGCCAGAAATGTGTTGCTAGTCTGGCAGCCGTCGTGGTGAAAAAGGCTCCACTTTGTGCGAGTGCCAACTTCCTGCTTGCACTTGACTCTAATTATATCTAATTATATCTAATTATATCTCCTCACCACTAGAAAGTCTCACTTAACCTGCCTGACTTTCTGCTACTTGTTGAGCACAAACATATTGCACAGAAGCTTTTTGACATGTTTATTTATTCATTGCAATCTTCCTGTTCAAATTATTCTTAATATATTGTGCTCTTATTATTTTTTTATACATATATACTGTATACATACAGGTAAAAGCCAGTAAATTAGAATATTTTGAAAAACTTGATTTATTTCAGTAATTGCATTCAAAAGGTGTAACTTGTACATTATATTTATTCATTGCACACAGACTGATGCATTCAAATGTTTATTTCATTTAATTTTGATGATTTGAAGTGGCAACAAATGAAAATCCAAAATTCCGTGTGTCACAAAATTAGAATATTACTTAAGGCTAATACAAAAAAGGGATTTTTAGAAATGTTGGCCAACTGAAAAGTATGAAAATGAAAAATATGAGCATGTACAATACTCAATACTTGGTTGGAGCTCCTTTTGCCTCAATTACTGCGTTAATGCGGCGTGGCATGGAGTGGATGAGTTTCTGGCACTGCTCAGGTGTTATGAGAGCCCAGGTTGCTCTGATAGTGGCCTTCAACTCTTCTGCGTTTTTGGGTCTGGCATTCTGCATCTTCCTTTTCACAATACCCCACAGATTTTCTATGGGGCTAAGGTCAGGGGAGTTGGCGGGCCAATTTAGAACAGAAATACCATGGTCCGTAAACCAGGCACGGGTAGATTTTGCGCTGTGTGCAGGCGCCAAGTCCTGTTGGAACTTGAAATCTCCATCTCCATAGAGCAGGTCAGCAGCAGGAAGCATGAAGTGCTCTAAAACTTGCTGGTAGACGGCTGCGTTGAATCTGGATCTCAGGAAACAGAGTGGACCGACACCAGCAGATGACATGGCACCCCAAACCATCACCCAACCATGCAAATTTTGCATTTCCTTTGGAAATCGAGGTCCCAGAGTCTGGAGGAAGACAGGAGAGGCACAGGATCCACGTTGCCTGAAGTCTAGTGTAAAGTTTCCACCATCAGTGATGGTTTGGGGTGCCATGTCATCTGCTGGTGTCGGTCCACTCTGTTTCCTGAGATCCAGGGTCAACGCAGCCGTCTACCAGCAAGTTTTAGAGCACTTCATGCTTCCTGCTGCTGACCTGCTCTATGGAGATGGAGATTTCAAGTTCCAACAGGACTTGGCGCCTGCACACAGCGCAAAATCTACCCGTGCCTGGTTTACGGACCATGGTATTTCTGTTCTAAATTGGCCCGCCAACTCCCCTGACCTTAGCCCCATAGAAAATCTGTGGGGTATTGTGAAAAGGAAGATGCAGAATGCCAGACCCAAAAACGCAGAAGAGTTGAAGGCCACTATCAGAGCAACCTGGGCTCTCATAACACCTGAGCAGTGCCAGAAACTCATCCACTCCATGCCACGCCGCATTAACGCAGTAATTGAGGCAAAAGGAGCTCCAACCAAGTATTGAGTATTGTACATGCTCATATTTTTCATTTTCATACTTTTCAGTTGGCCAACATTTCTAAAAATCCCTTTTTTGTATTAGCCTTAAGTAATATTCTAATTTTGTGACACACGGAATTTTGGATTTTCATTTGTTGCCACTTCAAATCATCAAAATTAAATGAAATAAACATTTGAATGCATCAGTCTGTGTGCAATGAATAAATATAATGTACAAGTTACACCTTTTGAATGCAATTACTGAAATAAATCAAGTTTTTCAAAATATTCTAATTTACTGGCTTTTACCTGTATGTATGTATATATATATATATATATATCACACTTGCCAACCCTCCAGAATTTTCCGGGAGACTCCCAAAATTCAGCGCCTCTCCCGAAAACCTCCCGGGACAAATATTCTCCCGAAAATCTCCCGATTGTCAGCCGGAGCTGGAGGCCACGCCCCCTCCAGCTCCATGCGGACCTGAGTGAGGACAGCCTTTTTTCACGACGGGAGGGCAACTGCGTGACAAGAACTAAATCATCCAAACTAGAGATAAATTGTATTATTATGTTTATCTTACCTACAAATAAATATATTTATTAATTAAAAAAAACAAAAAAAAACTAAATACATTTTTACTATATTTTGCTAAAAACATCAAAGTTAATTGTATTTTTTCTTACTCCTTATTACATCCAGGCATTAGAATTATACATTAAAATAAACATATTTGAAATAATTTATTTTAAATTATCATAATAATTCATTTAAAATGACCATATTTAATTATTAAAATAATTGCTTGTTTATCAACAACTTTAGCATTTTATTCATTACATTTTGAAGCTCTCAGAAGCCAAGTTATGTTATATTCCTTAATATTTATTCATGCAAGTTTGAAGTATCAATTATCTAAACACAGTTTTGTTTGCATATGTTCAGGATGTAGAGATATAAATAAATAAATAAATATATATATATATATGTATAAATAAATATATATACATATATATATATATATATGTATGTATGAAACACTTGACTTGGTGAATTCTAGCTGTCAATATGTTCCTCCCCTCTTAACCACGCCCTCAACCACACCCTGCCCCACCCCCGACCACGCCCCCACCCCCCACCTCCCGAAATCGGAGGTCTCAAGGTTGGCAAGTATGATATATATATATACCGTATTTTCCGCACCATAAGGCGCCCTGGGTTATAAGCCGCGCCTTCAATGAACGGCATCTTTCAAAACTTTGTCCACCTATAAGCCGCCCCGTGTTATAAGCCGCATCTAACTGCGCTAAAGGAATGTCAAAAAAACAGTCAGATAGGTCAGTCAAACTTTAATAATATATTAAAAACCAGCGTGATGTGGGCGCGCATGGAGTCGTATATCAACATGGACGGAGCTGCGTGAAAAAAGCCACCCGGCCTTTTCGCGTAAACTTAAACTTACCTTAACCACTCGCTCATCTTTTCTTCATCCATCCCTTCGAGTTAGCTTTTATGATGACGCCGGCTGGAAAGGTCTCTTTTGGCAAGGTCTTCCTTTTGAATATCACCATGGGTGGAAGTTTCTGGCCATTAGCATGGCAAGCTAGAACCACAGTGAAGGATGATTTCTCATTCCCTGTGGTGCGAATATTCACCGTACGTGCTCCCGTTGTATCCACAGTGCGGTTCACAGGAATATCAAAAGTCAGTGGAACCTCGTCCATGTTGATAATGTTCTCTGGCCGGATCTTTTTTTCAGCTATCTTGTTTTTACAATATGCACGGAAAGTAGCCAGCTTTTCTTGAAAGTCTTTAGGCAGTTGCTGTGAAATAGTAATCCGTGTGCGGATGGAGAGATTGCGTCTTTTCATGAACCGGATTCCTGTCGCTTAGTAGGAGCCATTTTGTGGTCTTTACAGATGTAAACACACAAAGGAAATGAAACGTACGGTAATATCCGCGCGCTTTTTCTTCTTCTACGCGGGCGGGTGGTTGCTTACAGTAGAAGAAGAAGCGCTTCCTGTTCTATGGGGGCGGGTGCTTACCTTGGCGGTTGCTTGCGTAGAAGAAGAAGCACTTCCTCTTCTACGGGGAAAAAAGATGGCGGCTGTTTACCGTAGTTGCGAGACCGAAACTTTATGAAAATGAATCTTAATATTAATCCATATATAAAGCGCACCGGGTTAAAAGCCGCACTGTCAGCTTTTGAGTAAATTTGTGGTTTTTAGGTGCGGCTAATAGTGCGGAAAATACAGTATATATATAAATAAACATATATATATATATATATATATATATATATATATATATATATATATATATATATATATATATATATATATATATATGTATGTATGTATTAGAGATGCGCGGTTTGCGGGCACAACCGCGGATCGGGCGGATGAAATTAAAAAAAAATCGATTTTATCCGCGGGTCGGGTCGGGTCGGGCGGTTGAAATAAAAAAAAATTAGATTTTAAATAGATTCAGGCGGGTGGCAGTTAAACCAATTGGTAAATATATATACATAGTTAAATGTTGTTACCCACATACGAAAAACGAGCAGGCACCTGCAGCATATGCCACAACAGAAGAAGAAAAAAAAAAAAGATGTCAACGCCGGCAGCAAACGTGGTACGCGACAAACTAAAAAAGGGAATACTAAAGACCAGGGGAAAAAAAGGCCAGAAAAGTTCAGCGTGGACTCGTTTTTATGAGGTTGTAAATCAGGATGATAGTAATGCTGGCTACGTGATTTGCAAGAGCTGCGACGCTGTTTATGTCTACGACAGTCACAAAACCGGGACATCTAACATGGTGCATCACATTTGTGCAAAACCCCCGAACCTTCACAAACACCCTGAGCATGAGCAGTTTCGTCCGCCGTGATCCCAGAAGAGTGCCACAGGATGTTAAAACGAGATAGAACGCAGCTGCCTGCAGCAGTTTAAGTGGCGCGAGCGCGCTTGGAGGTGCGCTCAGGGCGGCTCCCAGATGATTGCGCACTTGTGTGCGTCTGGGCCGTGACAGCGTGGCACGCATTGAATGTCTCTGCTGCATTGGATCAGTCTCCTTTCTTTAACAGGCAAAAGCTTTATAACCTCACTAATGCCTTGCATCATCTATATTAGATATATAACAACGGGCGGATGGCGAGCGGGTGCGGTTTTGAATAAATGTTAGTTCGGGTGGATGGCGGATGGTTGACGACTTTTGTGATGCGGTTGCGGATGAAATAATTGCCTATCCGCGCATCTCTAATATATATATATATATATGTATATATATATATATATATATATATATATATACAGTATATGTAAACATATATATATATATATATATATATATATATATATGTCTTAATAAGGTTATCCAAAAAATAGTGCTCGATACCGTAGTAGAGCGCAATATATGTATGTGTGGGAAAAAAATCACAAGACTATTTCATCTCTACAGGCCTGTTTCATGAGGGGGGGTTCCCTCAATCATCAGGAGATTTTAATGGGAGCATTCACATACCATGGTTTATATAGGGCACAGAGTGGGTGGGTACAGGCTGGCGTAGGGGCGTGGTGATTGGCTCATGTGTTACCTAGGAGGTGTTTCCGTCTGTGGCGGCATGCTGTTACAATTTCGCTGCGCTTGTTGAGGGATGACAGGTCTGGACGGTAAATAATAAACAGTTTTTCTTTCAAGCATAGGTTGCATCTTTTATTACCACTATTGTAAGGTGTGCTGGATGCAAGAATTTGCCATGTTATTGAATATTCAACATTATTGTCTTTGAGGTCCCAAATGTGTTTGCTGAGTTCTGTGGTATTCCGCAGGTTTTGGTTCCTGAAAGAAGCCTTGTGATTGTTCCATCTGGTTTTGAACTCTCCCTCAGTTAATCCTACATATGTGTCGGATGTGTTAATGTCCTTGCGTGTTACCTTAGATTGGTAGACAACTGATGTTTGTAAGCACCCCCCGTTGAGAGGGCAATCAGGTTTCTTTCGACAGTTGCAACCTTTGTTGGTTTTGGAGTCGCTCTGTCCGGGGGCCGACGGCTCATTTGCAATTGTTTTGTTGTGGTTTGAGATGATTTGTCGTATATTGTTCATGCAGCTGTAGCTCAATTTAATGTTGTTCTTGTTGAATACTTTTCTTAGGGTGTTGTCTTTGGGAAAGTGTTTGTCAATCAGATTGAGGAATTTGTGTCCAATGTTAGTTGAGACGTTTTTGCTGTATGGGGGGTTGTACCAGATGATGTCGTTTCGTTTTCTGTTCTTTTTCGGTTGGTTTCCTGGCGTGGGTTCATAGGTGAGGGTGAAATTGTATCCGCTTTCATCAAGGGCTTCTTGGTACGGGGGGGTTGCTTGGTCAAATTCAGCTTTGCTAGATGACAGCATCGATAGCCTTTTATTAATTCCGGTAGGTATTCTTTTCGTGGTGGTGGGTGGGTGGTTGCTGTCATGGTGCACGTATTGGAGTGTTGTGTTGGGTTTCGTGAATGGTTGGTAGCTGTTATTTCTCAGGTTGAAAGTGACGTCAAGGAAGTTGACGGTTTGCTTGTTGGCTTCAATCGTGATCCGTAGGCCGTTCTCTTTGAAAATTTGGCATATGCGCTTCTTGGTATTCTCGCTGCTCCTTGGCGAGGCGCGACACACTGCCAGTCCGTCATCACGGTAAATACCAAGGTTCAGATTGAGGCTGGCGAGCTGAGAGAGGAGGAAACTCCCAACGAGTTCACACGTTTCTATCTAATCTAAGGTAACACGCAAGGACATTAACACATCCGACACATATGTAGTATTAACTGAGGGAGAGTTTAAAACCAGATGGAACAATCACAAGGCTTCTTTCAGGAACCAAAACCTGCGGAATACCACAGAACTCAGCAAACACATTTGGGACCTCAAAGACAATAATGTTGAATATTCAATAACATGGCAAATTCTTGCATCCAGCACACCTTACAATAGTGGTAATAAAAGATGCAACCTATGCTTGAAAGAAAAACTGTTTATTATTTACCGTCCAGACCTGTCATCCCTCAACAAGCGCAGCGAAATTGTAACAGCATGCCGCCACAGACGGAAACACCTCCTAGGTAACACATGAGCCAATCACCACGCCCCTACACCAGCCTGTACCCACCCACTCTGTGCCCTATATAAACCATGGTATGTGAATGCTCCCATTAAAATCTCCTGATGATTGAGGGAACCCCCCCTCATGAAACAGGCCTGTAGAGATGAAGTAGTCTTGTGATTTTTTTCCCACACATACATATATATATATATATATATATATATATATGTGTGTGTGTGTATATACAGGACGGTCTCAGAAAATTTTAATATTGTGGTAAAGTCCTTTATTTTCTGTAATGCAATTAAAAAAAA
>NC_084558.2:54118327-54148327 GCF_033978685.3 Nerophis lumbriciformis | reverse complement strand
TTAACTATATGAGAATGCTAGCTATAAGTTAATACTAGCTATGAGCTAATGCTAGCTGTAAGTTAATGCTAGCTATAAGCTCATTCTAGCTTTAAGAGTATGCTAATTATAAGCTAATGCTAGCTATTTGATAATGCTAGCTATAAGTTAATACTAGCTATGATCTAATGCTAGCTATAAGCTCATTTTAGCTATAAAAGTATGTTCGTTATAAGCTAATGCTAGCTATATGATAATGCAAGCTATAAGTTAATACTAGCTATGAGCTAATGCTAGCTTTAAGTTAATGCTAGCTATAAGCTCTTTCTAGCTTTAAGAGTATCCTAATTATAAGCTAATGCTAGCTATAAGTTAATACTAGCTATGATCTAATGCTAGCTATAAGCTCATTTTAGCTATAAAAGTATGTTCATTATAAGCTAATGCTAGCTATATGATAATGCAAGCTATAAGTTAATACTAGCTATGAGCTAATGCTAGCTTTAAGTTAATGCTAGCTATAAGCTCATTCTAGCTATAAGAGTATGCTAATTATAAGCTAATGCTAGCTATTTGATAATGCTAGCTATAAGTGAATACTAGCTATGATCTAATGCTAGCTATAAGTTAATACTAGCTATGATCTAATGCTAGCTATAAGCTCATTTTAGCTATAAAAGTATGTTCGTTATAAGCTAATGCTAGCTATATGATAATGCAAGCTATAAGTTAATACTAGCTATGAGCTAATGCTAGCTGTAAGTTAATGCTAGCTATAAGCTCATTCTAGCTATAAGAGTATGCTAATTATAAGCTAATGCTAGCTATTTGATAATGCTAGCTATAAGTTAATACTAGCTATGATCTAATGCTAGCTATAAGCTCATTTTAGCTATAAAAGTATGTTCGTTATAAGCTAATGCTAGCTATATGATAATGCAAGCTATAAGTTAATACTAGCTATGAGCTAATGCTAGCTGTAAGTTAATGCTAGCTATAAGCTCATTCTAGCTATAAGAGTATGCTAATTATAAGCTAATGATAGCTATTTGATAATGCTAGCTATAAGTTAATACTAGCTATGATCTAATGCTAGCTATAAGCTCATTTTAGCTATAAAAGTATGTTCGTTATAAGCTAATGCTAGCTATATGATAATGCAAGCTATAAGTTAATACTAGCTATGAGCTAATGCTAGCTTTAAGTTAATGCCAGCTATAAGCTCATTCTAGCTATAAGAGTATGCTAATTATCAGCTAATGCTAGCTATTTGATAATGCTAGCTATAAGTTAATACTAGCTATGATCTAATGCTAGCTATAAGCTCATTTTAGCTATAAAAGTATGTTCGTTATAAGCTACTGCTAGCTATATGATAATGCAAGCTGTAAGTTAATACTAGCTATAAGCTAATGCTAGCTGTAAGTTAATGCTAGCTATAAGCTCATTCTAGCTATAAGAGTATGCTAATTATAAGCTAATGCTAGCTATAAGTTAATACTAGCTATGATCTAATGCTAGCTATAAGCTCATTTTAGCTGTAAAAGTATGTTCGTTATAAGCTAATGCTAGCTATATGATAATGCAAGCTATAAGTTAATACTAGCTATGAGCTAATGCTAGCTTTAAGTTAATGCTAGCTATAAGCTCATTCTAGCTATAAGAGTATGCTAATTATAAGCTAATGCTAGCTATTTGATAATGCTAGCTATAAGTGAATACTAGCTATGATCTAATGCTAGCTATAAGTTCATTTTAGCTATAAAAGTATGTTCGTTGTAAGCTAATGCTAGCTATATGATAATGCAAGCTATAAGTTAATACTAGCTATGAGCTAATGCTAGCTATAAGCTCATTCTCGCTGTAAGAGTATGCTAATTATAAGCTCATGCTAGCTATTTGATAATGCTAGCTATATGATAATGCAAGCTATAAGTTAATACTAGCTATGAGCTAATGCTAGCTGTAAGTTAATGCTAGCTATAAGCTCATTCTAGCTTTAAGAGTATGCTAATTATAAGCTAATGCTAGCTATTTGATAATGCTAGCTATAAGTTAATACTAGCTACGATCTAATGCTAGCTATAAGCTCATTTTAGCTATAAAAGTATGTTCGTTATAAGCTAATGCTAGCTATATGATAATGCAAGCTATAAGTTAATACTAGCTATGATCTAATGCTAGCTATAAGCTCATTTTAGCTATAAAAGTATGTTCGTTATAAGCTAATGCTAGCTATATGATAATGCAAGCTATAAGTTAATACTAGCTATGAGCTAATGCTAGCTGTAAGTTAATGCTAGCTATAAGCTCATTCTAGCTATAAGAGTATGCTAATTATAAGCTAATGCTAGCTATTTGATAATGCTAGCTATAAGTTAATACTAGCTATGATCTAATGCTAGCTATAAGCTCATTTTAGCTATAAAAGTATGTTCGTTATAAGCTAATGCTAGCTATATGATAATGCAAGCTATAAGTTAATACTAGCTATGAGCTAATGCTAGCTGTAAGTTAATGCTAGCTATAAGCTCATTCTAGCTATAAGAGTATGCTAATTATAAGCTAATGATAGCTATTTGATAATGCTAGCTATAAGTTAATACTAGCTATGATCTAATGCTAGCTATAAGCTCATTTTAGCTATAAAAGTATGTTCGTTATAAGCTAATGCTAGCTATATGATAATGCAAGCTATAAGTTAATACTAGCTATGAGCTAATGCTAGCTTTAAGTTAATGCCAGCTATAAGCTCATTCTAGCTATAAGAGTATGCTAATTATCAGCTAATGCTAGCTATTTGATAATGCTAGCTATAAGTTAATACTAGCTATGATCTAATGCTAGCTATAAGCTCATTTTAGCTATAAAAGTATGTTCGTTATAAGCTACTGCTAGCTATATGATAATGCAAGCTGTAAGTTAATACTAGCTATAAGCTAATGCTAGCTGTAAGTTAATGCTAGCTATAAGCTCATTCTAGCTATAAGAGTATGCTAATTATAAGCTAATGCTAGCTATAAGTTAATACTAGCTATGATCTAATGCTAGCTATAAGCTCATTTTAGCTGTAAAAGTATGTTCGTTATAAGCTAATGCTAGCTATATGATAATGCAAGCTATAAGTTAATACTAGCTATGAGCTAATGCTAGCTTTAAGTTAATGCTAGCTATAAGCTCATTCTAGCTATAAGAGTATGCTAATTATAAGCTAATGCTAGCTATTTGATAATGCTAGCTATAAGTGAATACTAGCTATGATCTAATGCTAGCTATAAGTTCATTTTAGCTATAAAAGTATGTTCGTTGTAAGCTAATGCTAGCTATATGATAATGCAAGCTATAAGTTAATACTAGCTATGAGCTAATGCTAGCTATAAGCTCATTCTCGCTGTAAGAGTATGCTAATTATAAGCTCATGCTAGCTATTTGATAATGCTAGCTATATGATAATGCAAGCTATAAGTTAATACTAGCTATGAGCTAATGCTAGCTGTAAGTTAATGCTAGCTATAAGCTCATTCTAGCTTTAAGAGTATGCTAATTATAAGCTAATGCTAGCTATTTGATAATGCTAGCTATAAGTTAATACTAGCTACGATCTAATGCTAGCTATAAGCTCATTTTAGCTATAAAAGTATGTTCGTTATAAGCTAATGCTAGCTATATGATAATGCAAGCTATAAGTTAATACTAGCTATGATCTAATGCTAGCTATAAGCTCATTTTAGCTATAAAAGTATGTTCGTTATAAGCTAATGCTAGCTATATGATAATGCAAGCTATAAGTTAATACTAGCTATGAGCTAATGCTAGCTGTAAGTTAATGCTAGCTATAAGCTCATTCTAGCTATAAGAGTATGCTAATTATAAGCTAATGCTAGCTATTTGATAATGCTAGCTATAAGTTAATACTAGCTATGATCTAATGCTAGCTATAAGCTCATTTTAGCTATAAAAGTATGTTCGTTATAAGCTAATGCTAGCTATATGATAATGCAAGCTATAAGTTAATACTAGCTATGAGCTAATGCTAGCTGTAAGTTAATGCTAGCTATAAGCTCATTCTAGCTATAAGAGTATGCTAATTATAAGCTAATGATAGCTATTTGATAATGCTAGCTATAAGTTAATACTAGCTATGATCTAATGCTAGCTATAAGCTCATTTTAGCTATAAAAGTATGTTCGTTATAAGCTAATGCTAGCTATATGATAATGCAAGCTATAAGTTAATACTAGCTATGAGCTAATGCTAGCTTTAAGTTAATGCCAGCTATAAGCTCATTCTAGCTATAAGAGTATGCTAATTATCAGCTAATGCTAGCTATTTGATAATGCTAGCTATAAGTTAATACTAGCTATGATCTAATGCTAGCTATAAGCTCATTTTAGCTATAAAAGTATGTTCGTTATAAGCTAATGCTAGCTATATGATAATGCAAGCTATAAGTTAATACTAGCTATGAGCTAATGCTAGCTGTAAGTTAATGCTAGCTATAAGCTCATTCTAGCTATAAGAGTATGCTAATTATAAGCTAATGCTAGCTATTTGATAATGCTAGCTATAAGTTAATACTAGCTATGATCTAATGCTAGCTATAAGCTCATTTTAGCTATAAAAGTATGTTCGTTATAAGCTAATGCTAGCTATATGATAATGCAAGCTATAAGTTAATACTAGCTATGAGCTAATGCTAGCTGTAAGTTAATGCTAGCTATAAGCTCATTCTAGCTATAAGAGTATGCTAATTATAAGCTAATGATAGCTATTTGATAATGCTAGCTATAAGTTAATACTAGCTATGATCTAATGCTAGCTATAAGCTCATTTTAGCTATAAAAGTATGTTCGTTATAAGCTAATGCTAGCTATATGATAATGCAAGCTATAAGTTAATACTAGCTATGAGCTAATGCTAGCTTTAAGTTAATGCCAGCTATAAGCTCATTCTAGCTATAAGAGTATGCTAATTATCAGCTAATGCTAGCTATTTGATAATGCTAGCTATAAGTTAATACTAGCTATGATCTAATGCTAGCTATAAGCTCATTTTAGCTATAAAAGTATGTTCGTTATAAGCTACTGCTAGCTATATGATAATGCAAGCTGTAAGTTAATACTAGCTATAAGCTAATGCTAGCTGTAAGTTAATGCTAGCTATAAGCTCATTCTAGCTATAAGAGTATGCTAATTATAAGCTAATGCTAGCTATAAGTTAATACTAGCTATGATCTAATGCTAGCTATAAGCTCATTTTAGCTGTAAAAGTATGTTCGTTATAAGCTAATGCTAGCTATATGATAATGCAAGCTATAAGTTAATACTAGCTATGAGCTAATGCTAGCTTTAAGTTAATGCTAGCTATAAGCTCATTCTAGCTATAAGAGTATGCTAATTATAAGCTAATGCTAGCTATTTGATAATGCTAGCTATAAGTGAATACTAGCTATGATCTAATGCTAGCTATAAGTTCATTTTAGCTATAAAAGTATGTTCGTTGTAAGCTAATGCTAGCTATATGATAATGCAAGCTATAAGTTAATACTAGCTATGAGCTAATGCTAGCTATAAGCTCATTCTCGCTGTAAGAGTATGCTAATTATAAGCTCATGCTAGCTATTTGATAATGCTAGCTATATGATAATGCAAGCTATAAGTTAATACTAGC
The DNA here is from genome assembly GCF_033978685.3 of Nerophis lumbriciformis. NCBI lineage: Eukaryota > Metazoa > Chordata > Actinopteri > Syngnathiformes > Syngnathidae > Nerophis > Nerophis lumbriciformis. The sequence continues at coordinate 54,142,678 of NC_084558.2, read as the reverse complement.
TATGAGCTAATGCTAGCTGTAAGTTAATGCTAGCTATAAGCTCATTCTAGCTTTAAGAGTATGCTAATTATAAGCTAATGCTAGCTATTTGATAATGCTAGCTATAAGTTAATACTAGCTACGATCTAATGCTAGCTATAAGCTCATTTTAGCTATAAAAGTATGTTCGTTATAAGCTAATGCTAGCTATATGATAATGCAAGCTATAAGTTAATACTAGCTATGATCTAATGCTAGCTATAAGCTCATTTTAGCTATAAAAGTATGTTCGTTATAAGCTAATGCTAGCTATATGATAATGCAAGCTATAAGTTAATACTAGCTATGAGCTAATGCTAGCTGTAAGTTAATGCTAGCTATAAGCTCATTCTAGCTATAAGAGTATGCTAATTATAAGCTAATGCTAGCTATTTGATAATGCTAGCTATAAGTTAATACTAGCTATGATCTAATGCTAGCTATAAGCTCATTTTAGCTATAAAAGTATGTTCGTTATAAGCTAATGCTAGCTATATGATAATGCAAGCTATAAGTTAATACTAGCTATGAGCTAATGCTAGCTGTAAGTTAATGCTAGCTATAAGCTCATTCTAGCTATAAGAGTATGCTAATTATAAGCTAATGATAGCTATTTGATAATGCTAGCTATAAGTTAATACTAGCTATGATCTAATGCTAGCTATAAGCTCATTTTAGCTATAAAAGTATGTTCGTTATAAGCTAATGCTAGCTATATGATAATGCAAGCTATAAGTTAATACTAGCTATGAGCTAATGCTAGCTTTAAGTTAATGCCAGCTATAAGCTCATTCTAGCTATAAGAGTATGCTAATTATCAGCTAATGCTAGCTATTTGATAATGCTAGCTATAAGTTAATACTAGCTATGATCTAATGCTAGCTATAAGCTCATTTTAGCTATAAAAGTATGTTCGTTATAAGCTACTGCTAGCTATATGATAATGCAAGCTGTAAGTTAATACTAGCTATAAGCTAATGCTAGCTGTAAGTTAATGCTAGCTATAAGCTCATTCTAGCTATAAGAGTATGCTAATTATAAGCTAATGCTAGCTATAAGTTAATACTAGCTATGATCTAATGCTAGCTATAAGCTCATTTTAGCTGTAAAAGTATGTTCGTTATAAGCTAATGCTAGCTATATGATAATGCAAGCTATAAGTTAATACTAGCTATGAGCTAATGCTAGCTTTAAGTTAATGCTAGCTATAAGCTCATTCTAGCTATAAGAGTATGCTAATTATAAGCTAATGCTAGCTATTTGATAATGCTAGCTATAAGTGAATACTAGCTATGATCTAATGCTAGCTATAAGTTCATTTTAGCTATAAAAGTATGTTCGTTGTAAGCTAATGCTAGCTATATGATAATGCAAGCTATAAGTTAATACTAGCTATGAGCTAATGCTAGCTATAAGCTCATTCTCGCTGTAAGAGTATGCTAATTATAAGCTCATGCTAGCTATTTGATAATGCTAGCTATATGATAATGCAAGCTATAAGTTAATACTAGCTATGAGCTAATGCTAGCTGTAAGTTAATGCTAGCTATAAGCTCATTCTAGCTTTAAGAGTATGCTAATTATAAGCTAATGCTAGCTATTTGATAATGCTAGCTATAAGTTAATACTAGCTACGATCTAATGCTAGCTATAAGCTCATTTTAGCTATAAAAGTATGTTCGTTATAAGCTAATGCTAGCTATATGATAATGCAAGCTATAAGTTAATACTAGCTATGATCTAATGCTAGCTATAAGCTCATTTTAGCTATAAAAGTATGTTCGTTATAAGCTAATGCTAGCTATATGATAATGCAAGCTATAAGTTAATACTAGCTATGAGCTAATGCTAGCTGTAAGTTAATGCTAGCTATAAGCTCATTCTAGCTATAAGAGTATGCTAATTATAAGCTAATGCTAGCTATTTGATAATGCTAGCTATAAGTTAATACTAGCTATGATCTAATGCTAGCTATAAGCTCATTTTAGCTATAAAAGTATGTTCGTTATAAGCTAATGCTAGCTATATGATAATGCAAGCTATAAGTTAATACTAGCTATGAGCTAATGCTAGCTGTAAGTTAATGCTAGCTATAAGCTCATTCTAGCTATAAGAGTATGCTAATTATAAGCTAATGATAGCTATTTGATAATGCTAGCTATAAGTTAATACTAGCTATGATCTAATGCTAGCTATAAGCTCATTTTAGCTATAAAAGTATGTTCGTTATAAGCTAATGCTAGCTATATGATAATGCAAGCTATAAGTTAATACTAGCTATGAGCTAATGCTAGCTTTAAGTTAATGCCAGCTATAAGCTCATTCTAGCTATAAGAGTATGCTAATTATCAGCTAATGCTAGCTATTTGATAATGCTAGCTATAAGTTAATACTAGCTATGATCTAATGCTAGCTATAAGCTCATTTTAGCTATAAAAGTATGTTCGTTATAAGCTACTGCTAGCTATATGATAATGCAAGCTGTAAGTTAATACTAGCTATAAGCTAATGCTAGCTGTAAGTTAATGCTAGCTATAAGCTCATTCTAGCTATAAGAGTATGCTAATTATAAGCTAATGCTAGCTATAAGTTAATACTAGCTATGATCTAATGCTAGCTATAAGCTCATTTTAGCTGTAAAAGTATGTTCGTTATAAGCTAATGCTAGCTATATGATAATGCAAGCTATAAGTTAATACTAGCTATGAGCTAATGCTAGCTTTAAGTTAATGCTAGCTATAAGCTCATTCTAGCTATAAGAGTATGCTAATTATAAGCTAATGCTAGCTATTTGATAATGCTAGCTATAAGTGAATACTAGCTATGATCTAATGCTAGCTATAAGTTCATTTTAGCTATAAAAGTATGTTCGTTGTAAGCTAATGCTAGCTATATGATAATGCAAGCTATAAGTTAATACTAGCTATGAGCTAATGCTAGCTATAAGCTCATTCTCGCTGTAAGAGTATGCTAATTATAAGCTCATGCTAGCTATTTGATAATGCTAGCTATATGATAATGCAAGCTATAAGTTAATACTAGCTATGAGCTAATGCTAGCTGTAAGTTAATGCTAGCTATAAGCTCATTCTAGCTTTAAGAGTATGCTAATTATAAGCTAATGCTAGCTATTTGATAATGCTAGCTATAAGTTAATACTAGCTACGATCTAATGCTAGCTATAAGCTCATTTTAGCTATAAAAGTATGTTCGTTATAAGCTAATGCTAGCTATATGATAATGCAAGCTATAAGTTAATACTAGCTATGAGCTAATGCTAGCTTTAAGTTAATGCTAGCTATAAGCTCATTCTAGCTATAAGAGTATGCTAATTATAAGCTAATGCTAGCTATTTGATAATGCTAGCTATAAGTTAATACTAGCTATGATCTAATCCTAGCTATAAGCTCATTTTAGCTATAAAAGTATGTTCGTTATAAGCTAATGCTAGCTATATGATAATGCAAGCTATAAGTTAATACTAGCTATGAGCTAATGCTAGCTTTAAGTTAATGCTAGCTATAAGCTCATTCTAGCTATAAGAGTATGCTAATTATAAGCTAATGATAGCTATAAGTTTTTTGTGACGTGGTGTCGCACGTTTGTCTGGCTAATTGTTGACGTCTGCCACAGGTTACGGTCTGTGTGCCGCCAAGGCTCAGTACCCCATCGCCGAGTTGGTGAAGAACCTCCAGGAGGCTGGCAAGAATGTCCGGTAAGTCCACTCACTTTGATTCCATCTTGCCCTAAAAGCCAAAAGAACTGATTGGTTACGTTAGATGAGAAGTAGGTGCTAGCTGTGCATATCATAATAATAATAATAATAACTACAAGAGTTCCAATGCTGAAGTTGAAGTGAAATGCTGACAGAATGTAGTTTGAATGTAAGAATAGTTTGAATGTTGAAGAGTTTGAATTTCCAGGAATTTTGTTTGGAACTTGGGAAAATGTTAGTTTGAATGTCCAGGATGAGTGGAATGTGTTGATGTTGGAATGGTTTGGATAGGTTGAAAAATGTAGGAATTGTGCAACTCGGAAAAATGTCCCTTTCATTTCAATGGGAACTTCCTGGAAATTTGGGAATTTTGGGAAAAGCGGGTTGAAGTGGGTTGAAAAAAAGTGAAAGGAATCATTGCACTAAAAAGGTTGGAAAAAAACAGGAATTTTGAAAAATTTGAAAGCAGTGTTTGGAATTCTGGGAATTCCTGGAATTTATTTGAACTTTGAAAAATGATCGTTTGAATGTCCAGGATGAGTGGAATATGTTGACGGTGGAATGGTTTGAATCGGTTGAAAAATGTGGAAATGGTGGAAGTTTGAAAAATGGTCAATTCATTTTGAATGGGAAAAATTGTCCTGGAAAACCTGGAACTCTGGGAAATCTGGGAATTTTTTGATTTTGTCAAGGAAAAGCCTTTCGATACCCGGATAGGCTGAACAGTTTGAAGTTGGAACGTTTTGAATGGGATAAAAAATGTGGAAGGTAGAGCGCGCCAAAATGTGGAGAAGAAAAAGAAGAATAAATAGATGACGGTTTAGTAAGTAAGAATAGTTGTAGTTATATTGTAAAATAGTTGTAGTTATATTGTAAAATAGTTTGTTATATTGTAAAATAGTTGTAGTTATATTGTAAAATAGTTGTAGTTATATTGTAAAATAGTTTTAGTTATATTGTAAAATAGTTGTAGTTATATTGTAAAATCATTTTAGTTATATTGTAAAATAGTTGTAGTTATATTGTAAAAAATGGTACTTATATTGTAAAATAGTTGTAGTTATATTGTAAAATAGTTTGTTATATTGTAAAATAGTTATAGTTATATTGTAAAATAGTTGTAGTTATATTGTAAAATAGTTGTAGTTATATTGTAAAATAGTTGTAGTTATATTGTAAAATAGTTTGTTATATTGTAAAATAGTTGTAGTTATATTGTAAAATAGTTGTAGTTATATTGTAAAATAGTTTTAGTTATATTGTAAAATAGTTGTAGTTATATTGTAAAATAGTTTGTTATATTGCAAAATAGTTGTAGTTATATTGTAAAATGGTTTGTTATATTGTAAAATAGTTATAGTTATATTGTAAAATAGTTGTAGTTATATTGTAAAATAGTTTTAGTTATATTGTAAAATAGCTGTAGTTATATTGTAAAATAATTTTAGTTATATTGTAAAATAGTTGTAGTTATATTGTAAAATAGTTGTAGTTATATTGTAAAATAGTTTTAGTTATATTGTAAAATAGTTGTAGTTGTATTGTAAAATAGTTATATTGTAAAATAATTGTAGTTATATTGTAAAATAGTTGTAGTTATATTGTAAAATAGTTGTAGTTATATTGTAAAATAGTTTTAGTTATATTGTAAAATAGTTGTAGTTATATTGTAAAATAGTTGTAGTTATATTGTAAAATAGTTGTAGTTATATTGTAAAATAGTTTTAGTTATATTGTAAAATAGTTGTAGTTATATTGTAAAATAGTTGTAGTTATATTGTAAAATAGTTTTAGTTATATTGTAAAATAGTTGTAGTTGTATTGTAAAATAGTTATATTGTAAAATAACTTTAGTTATATTGTAAAATAGTTGTAGTTATATTGTAAAATAGTTTTAGCTATATTGTAAAACTTCCAAACGTTGCTTGGAGTGATGAATGAAGAAACCATAGGAGTAGAAACGCTATGGACGGCTAGAAGAGGCAGGTGTATTTCCGGTTGAAAGTTCTAAACAGAAGGACAATGCAGCATTTCTTTTTTAAACAATTTTTGAAAGTCATGTATAGATTTAGAATTGCGAATTGGATGTAAATGGGATTATTTATTTATTTTTGCCGTGTTTCCACAGCTTTGGTATCCACCCTGTAGCGGGCCGTATGCCCGGGCAGCTCAACGTCCTGTTGGCTGAGGCCGGCGTTCCTTACGACATCGTCCTGGAGATGGAGGAATTAAACGAGGACTTCCCCGGTAAGAAGATGAGCAGTGATGACTCTAAACCTCTAAGGTTGAACGCAATCCATTTTGGGGGGGAAATGGTGGACAAACTCTGAATTTGAAAGGTAATAAAAGTCTTCTCACTGCAAGTCACTCCAGCAGCTGATAGTCCTGCCTTTTAAACGCAAAGTCAATATGATCATCGTTTCCAGCGTGTGCAGCTCAACAGATAGTTAACAGTATAAAGAAACAGAAGCTCCAGAAGTTTTAAGGAGGATTGATGTTGATGGATAATGTTTGGTGTCCACGTCTGTCCAATCAGACACAGACCTGGTTCTGGTCATCGGCGCCAACGACACGGTCAACTCTGCAGCCCAGGAAGACCCCAACTCCATCATCGCTGGGATGCCCGTGCTGGAGGTCTGGAAGGCCAAGCAGGTGAGACACCTGGACCATACACACACGTTACACCCAGACCACACACATGTTACACCAGGACCACACACACGTTACACCCAGACCACACACATGTTACACCCGGACCACACACACGTTACACCCGGACCACACACACGTTACACCCAGACCACACACACGTTACACCCGGACCACACACACACACGTTACACCCGGACCACACACACGTTACACCCGGACCACACACACGTTACACCCGGACCACACACACGTTACACCCAGACCACACACACGTTACACCCGGACCACACACACGTTACACCCGGACCACACACACACACACACACACACGTTACACCCAAACCACACACACGTTACACCCAGACCACACACATGTTACACCCGGACCACACACACGTTACACCCGGACCACACACACACACACACACACGTTACACCCAGACCACACACATGTTACACCCGGACCACACACACGTTACACCCGGACCACACACATGTTACACCCGGACCACACACACGTTACACCCGGACCACACACATACACGCTACACCCGGACCACACACAGACACACGTTACACCCGGACCACACACACGTTACACCCGGACCATACACACACACACGTTACACTCGGACCACACACACACACACACACACACATTACACCCGGACCACACACATACACACACACACACACATTACACCCGGACCACACACATACACGTTACACCCGGACCACACACACGTTACACCGGGACCATACACACACACGTTACATCTGGACCACACACACACACACGTTACATCCGGACCACACACACACACACACGTTACACCCGGACCATACACACACACAAGTTACACCCGGACCACACACACACACACACACGTTACACCCGGACCACACACACGTCACACCCGGACCACACACACGTTACACCCGGACCACACACACACACACACGTTACACCCGGACCACACACACACATTACACCCGAACAACACACACGTTACACCCGGACCATACACACACACGTTACACCCGGACCACACACACACACACACACACGTTACACCCGGACCACACACACACATTACACCCGAACAACACACACGTTACACCCGGACCATACACACACACACGTTACACCCGGACCACACACACACACACGTTACACCCGGACCACACACACACACGTTACACCCGGACCACACACACGTTACACCCAAACCTCACACACGTTACACCCGGACCACACACACGCTACACCCGGACCACACACACGTTACACCCGGACCACACACACACACACGTTACACCCAAACCACACACACGTTACACCCGGACCACACACACACACACACACACACGTTACACCAGGACCACACACACACACACACACACATTACACCAGGACCACACACACGTTACACACACACACACACATATATATATATATGTATATATATATATATATATGTATATATGTTAGGTCAGGAAAAAACAGAGGCTATATCATCCCTACAAGCCTGTTTCCCTGTGAAACAGGCTTGTAGGGATGATATCTGTTTTTTCCTGACCTAACATAAATATATACAAATATATAAATATATATATATAATATAAATGAGTAATTTTTGTATGCCAACAAAGTATGAATCACTCATAAGTGGTTTAATAAAATAAAGTAGAGCATTGAAAAAAGAAACATTTATAAAATAATAACAATACAAATAAAACATACATTAAAAATATATATTAAATAAAGTAATTTTCCAAGCATGCCTGATAAAAAGCACTTAATAAAAAAACACACAAATCACTTTCATTAAAAAAAAGGGTGTTAAGAAATAATAATTTGAAAAATAATACATACATTAAAGAAAAAAATAAAGCCAACAAAAAACAATTACCACTCCGCTTCATTAAAAAAGGGGAGCATTAAAAAAAAATAGAATACTAATAATACTACTAAATACTAAAAAATACTACCTCCATAGAATAAAAATGAGTAATTTTCCAAGCCAACAAAGCACCAGAAGTCATGTTGCACTTCTATATAGTTAAGTGGAGCATTAAAAAATAGAATAAAATAATAAGAATATGAATAATTATTTAAAATAGAAAATGTCCATGCCAACAAAGCAAGAGTGCCTGATAGAAAGCACTCAAGAGTAATGCTCTACTTTAATTAACAAAAAGAAAAAGTGGAGCGTTAAAAAAAAATTTTTTTAAATCAATAAAATGAAATTTAAAGAAATGTTTAAAATATTTTCCATGCCGACAACACAAGCATGCCTGATAATAACAAAAACAATCAAAAGTATTGATCCACTTTCATTTAAAAGAGTGAAGCGTTAAAATAAACAATAATAATGTAAACACGATAAATAAGAATGTCTGATTGAAAATGATCAACTTTCTTTTCAAAACAAAAGTGCTGTTAAAAAAATACGATAATTTCTAAAAGAAGAATGAAATAAAAAAATTCTAATTCTAAAGTGACTTTCAAAAAGCAACAAAGCAAGCGTGACTGATAAAATGTGCTAGCTCGATGCTAATTTGCATGGGATATGCCATATACATGCTAATGATTAGCTTTAGCCATGTCAATGAGAAAGCTGTCACAAGCGCACTACTTAGAGTGCAAACACTTTGCAGGGCGCAACAACGTAACAATGCCCCCCCCCCCTGCAGGTGGTGGTGATGAAGCGCTCCCTGGGCGTGGGCTACGCCGCCGTGGACAACCCCATTTTCTACAAGCCCAACACCGCCATGTTGCTAGGCGACGCCAAGAAGACGTGCGACGCCCTGCACGCCAAAGTGCGCGAGGCTCAGTAAGGCCCGCCCCCTTACCCCCCCCCCCCTGCCCCCCCTCCACCCCCCCTTTGTGCCGACACAGCAACATCTTTACTGTCATCGCACACATGAAGGTTTTTTTTTTTTTTTTCTTTACATGAAGGAGAAGTCTCTTGTCAAATGAAACGCTCCAATTAAGGAAAGGGCACGATGATGCGGAGTGCATGAGAGAGTGGAGCCACGTTCCGTTGCCGGGTCCGCGGTTGCGTTGCCGTGGCGACCAAACCAAAACAAAACATTTGGGCGACACAGCACGGCGTTTTCAAAGCTGCACCTGGACGCAGCCGCAAACCAAGAGGCGTTTATTAGTGCATTTATGCTAAGTAGTTGTGTGAAATTACCCTTTTTTTTCTCCTTTTTTTTTTTTAACCAAATGGTCGAAAAATCGCTAGAGAATTAATTATTTTTTGGTTTTATTTTTTTGTCGCAATTTGAACACACTTGTGTCAATAATCAGCAATACTCTTTTATAACTGTGGCTTACTTTTGCTGATCGTACGTCGAACAAGTGCTGGTGTACACGGGCGATACAGCCATCCCATATTGATATCGCGCCGACGTCAGCAAAAATAAGACAAGTATCGCTTGTAAGAAATGTCCGATACAAAGCGGGTCGTGTTCAATCAAAAAAAAAAAAAGGTCAACAAGCTAGGCTGTAGGCTACTGCTAGGAGCGAGTGGCTACGCAACAGCTAAGCGCACAGTAGCAACACAAGCTAGACTAGTAGGTGTTAATCGTTGAGCACATTTGTCAACATGAATGAAACCCTTCTAGTCGCGTGTTGCTTTTGCGTACAGTAACAAACGTGTCCGCATCGTTCAACGTGAGCTTAACTAGATAAGTTATTGCAGGAAAACAAAACGACCACTCCGCTTCATTTTAAAGGACTGCATAAGTCCATTCCGGACGGTTAATAATAAATAGGTTAGCATTGTTTTCTGACTCATTTCTGACATTCCACACTACTGAGTAATGCAAACACGTGACCCCATTTCTGGGCGGATCTTGCGTGAGAGGAAGAATTATTTTGCGATGCAGTCTGCTGAAAATGACGGAAAGCGCCACTCGACATAGCAACTGTTGTTGGAAAGTGCCACCAAACACATTTTGAGATACTCAACCCTCTGCTGCCACCCGGCGGCCGAAGTGGGCAGATGTGTCACGTTCCGTGTGTCGGGTAAGCGGTAATGAGGGGGGCTATAACGATACTGTGATTCCTGCTGGTATCGCATCGGCCAATACTCGAGGCTCTCGGAGGAAGTTGCACCGTGACGCCCCCCTAGTGGAGGTTTGCAGAATTACTTTTTTTATCAGCGGACGTGAAAAATACAACATCGTGGAGAAAAATTGCATTTTTTTAACCGTTAAAAACTACGCAATGTTTAAATAAAAAATAATCTTTACAAATCATTTTAGTTTCCTTCGCTGCCCAGAGAAGCTAAACATCGTTTTACCGTTAAAAACAACAACACAATATTTGTAAAAAGCCTCTCATGCATCAAGATTATCTTTACGGATCATTTTCTCTTTCATCCAAATAATTTGTCATTTTGGTTTCCTTTTCCTGCGAGAGAAAACAAACATGGTAGAAACGTTATGGATGGGTTCTTTTTTTTTCTTTTTTTTTCCCATTTATTCATTTATTTCAGGCAATGACATAAAAAAGTACGAGGTAGACAACACATAATAATATTAATTAATATAATGCAAAAAGTAATGTAAGCATGATTTTCTTATTTTCCTCGATAAAAAAGAAAACAATTTTACCGTAAAAAACGACATAATATTTTTTAAAAAGCTTCTCGTGCTGAAATATCCGGATAATATTTACGAATCAACATTTTTTATTTTGGTTTCCTTTTCCTGCGAGAGAAGCCAAACATGGTAGAAACGTTATGGATGGGTTCTTTTTTTTTTTTTTTTTTTTTTTCCCCATTTATTCATTTATTTCAGGCAATGACATAAAAAAGTACGAGGTAGACAACACATAATAATATTAATTAATATAATGCAAAAAGTAATGTAAGCATGATTTTCTTATTTTCCTCGATAAAAAAGAAAAAAAATTGACGGTAAAAAAACGACATAATATTTTTAAAAGCCTCTCGTGCTGAAATATCCGGATAATATTTACAAATCAACATTTTTTATTTTGGTTTCCTTTTCCTGCCTAGAGAAGCTAAACATGGTAGAAACGTTATGGATGGGTTCTTTTTTTTTCTTTTTTTTTTATCCCATTTATTCATTTATTTCAGGCAATGACATAAAAAAGTACGAGGTAGACAACACATAATAATATTAATTAATATAATGCAAAAAGTAATGTAAGCATGATTTAATTTTTTTTTTTAAATTACCGTAAAAAACAACATAATATTTTTTTTAAAGCCTCTTGTGCTGAAATATCCGGATAATATTTACGAATCAACATTTTTTTATTTTGGTTTCCTTTTCCTGCCCAGAGAAGCTAAACATGGTAGAAACGTTATGGATGGGTTCTTTTTTTTTCTTTTCTTTTTTTATCCCATTTATTCATTTATTTCAGGCAATGACATAAAAAAGTATGAGGTAGACAACACATCATAATATTAATTAATATAATGCAAAAAGTAATGTAAGCATGATTTTCTTATTTTCCTCGATAAAAAAGAAAAAAAATTGACGGTAAAAAAACGACATAATATTTTTAAAAGCCTCTCGTGCTGAAATATCCGGATAATATTTACAAATCAACATTTTTTATTTTGGTTTCCTTTTCCTGCCCAGAGAAGCTAAACATGGTAGAAACGTTATGGATGGGTTCTTTTTTTTTTGTCTTTTTTTATCCCATTTATTCATTTATTTCAGGCAATGACATAAAAAAGTACGAGGTAGACAACACATAATAATATTAATTAATATAATGCAAAAAGTAATGTAAGCATGATTTAATTTTAAAAAAAAATTACCGTAAAAAACAACATAATATTTTTTTTAAAGCCTCTTGTGCTGAAATATCCGGATAATATTTACGAATCAACATTTTTTATTTTGGTTTCCTTTTCCTGCCTAGAGAAGCTAAACATGGTAGAAACGTTATGGATGGGTTCTTTTTTTTTCTTTTTTCTTTTTATCCCATTTATTCATTTATTTCAGGCAGTGACATAAAAAAGTACGAGGTAGACAACACATAATAATATTAATTAATATAATGCAAAAAGTAATGTAAGCATGATTTTCTTATTTTCCTCGATAAAAAAGAAAATAAATTTACGGTAAAAAAACGACATAATATTTTTAAAAGCCTCTCGTGCTGAAATATCCGGAAAATATTTACAAATCAACATTTTTTATTTTGGTTTCCTTTTCCTGCCTAGAGAAGCTAAACATGGTAGAAACGTTATGGATGGGTTCTTTTTTTTTTGTCTTTTTTTATCCCATTTATTCATTTATTTCAGGCAATGACATAAAAAAGTACGAGGTAGACAACACATAATAATATTAATTAATATAATGCAAAAAGTAATGTAAGCATGATTTAATTTTTTTTTAAAAATTACCGTAAAAAACAACATATTTTTTTTAAAGCCTCTTGTGCTGAAATATCCGGATAATATTTACGAATCAACATTTTTTATTTTGGTTTCCTTTTCCTGCCTAGAGAAGCTAAACATGGTAGAAACGTTATGGATGGGTTCTTTTTTTTTCTTTTTTCTTTTTATCCCATTTATTCATTTATTTCAGGCAGTGACATAAAAAAGTACGAGGTAGACAACGCATTATGATATTAATTAATATAATGCAAAAAGTAATGTAAGCATGATTTTCTTATTTTCCTCGATAAGAAAGAAAACATTTTTACGGTAAAAAAAAACAAAATATTTTTAAAAAGCCTCTCGTGCTGAAATATCCGGATAATATTTACGAATCAACATTTTTTATTTTGGTTTCCTTTTCCTGCCTAGAGAAGCTAAACATGGTAGAAACGTTATGGATGGGTTCTAATTTTTTCTTTTTTTTCCCCATTTATTCATTTATTTCAGTTAATGACATAAAAAAGTACGAGGTAGACAACACATAATAATATTAATTAATATAATGCAAAAAGTAATGTAAGCATGATTTAATAAAAAAAAAAAAATTACCGTAAAAAACGACATAATATTTTTTAAAAGCCTCTCGTGCTGAAATATCCGGATAATATTTACAAATCAACATTTTTTATTTTGGTTTCCTTTTCCTGCCTAGAGAAGCTAAACATGGTAGAAACGTTATGGATGGTTCTTCTTCTCATTAAGAAAAGAAGTTTGAGGCCCTGCTGATCCTCCGCCTGCGACCAATCCTACTTTTCCTCGTCTTGACGACCATTTTTTACAATTTCCTTTTCATTCCTGGAAACTCGCCTGACCTCAGCTTGCTGTCCTTTTCTCGTATTTAAGTTGCATACGTGAGATATTTCAACAACCGTAAAGAGTCCAACTAAAAGAGGGTTTTGCTCCAAAGTTTTGTGAACATTCTGCCCCTTTTTTTTCCCTTCTTCTTGTTCCGGAAAGTATTTTTGTAGAAGCCACAATTTTATTATGGATGTCAGTGATAAATAATAAGGGAAAGATCTAGAAAATGACTGTGAATGTTCTTTTCCGCTTCGGTCAAATCATAGAGCATCGACCCTAACAAGAAGAATAAACTTGTATTTACACTATTTAGTGTTGTTTTATTCACTAAATTGTGCAGGTTATTAAAATACACACACGTTGTAGGTGTAACTCTACACAATTAGCTCCAGAGCTAGCCTAAAACGTTAGCATGCTCACACAAAATTGTGAACATTTAACATGTGTGCTAACGTTAGCATGATGATAGTTAGCATGTTTCATTTACCAAGTTATATGACTCTAAGGTGTGTGGCTGCGGAAATAGAGAAAAGTTAGCATGCTTAAGTTAGCTTGCTAGCATGCTAACAGTTTACAAGTGTCACATACCAAGTTAAATGGTTGGAGAACTAGCTCAAGAAGTTAGCATGCTAATGTTAGCATAATAGCAAGCTAGCGTGAGAAGGATAATAGTTAGCAAGTTATATGACTAAGGTGTATGGCTGGGGAAATAGAACCAAAAAAAAGTGAAAAAGTTAGCATGCTTAAGTTAGCGTGCTAGCATGCTAACAGTTTACAAGTGTCACATACCAAGTTATATGACTCTGGGTTAAACGGTTGCAAAACTAGCTCAAAAAGTTAGCATGCTAATGTTAGCAAGCTAGCGTGAGAACGATAATAGTTAGCAAGTTATATGACTAAGGTGTATGGCTGGGGAAATAGAACCAAAAAAAAGTGAAAAAGTTAGCATGCTTAAGTTAGCGTGCTAGCATGCTAACAGTTTACAAGTGTCACATACCACGTTATATGACTCTGGGTTAAACGGTTGCAAAACTAGCTCAAAAAGTTAGCATGCTAATGTTAGCAAGCTAGCGTGGGAAGGATAATAGTTAGCAAGTTATATGACTAAGGTGTATGGCTGGGGAATTAGAGAAAAGAGTACAATTAGCTAAAAAAAAGTTAGTACTTTAATGTTGGCATGCTAACAGTTGCAAATTTAGCACAAAAAGTTATCATGCTAATTTTAGCATGCTAACGTTAGCACGCTAACAGTTAGCAGCAATGTTAAGATCTGGACGCACTGACAGTGAAATGTACAAAGATGGTGGCAATCACATTTTTATTTGATCAAATAAAATCTATAAGTAGAAGTTTGTGTTTATTTAGAAAATGTAATACAACTATTTTGATGACTTACATAAAAATAAAATATTGTATTTGTAAATTTCATTTATTCATTGTTTTAGGTATGATAATAAAAATAAAAAATAAAACATTTTTTTATCAACTTAATTCATTTTACATAATATATTAATGTATTTCTCAGTTACTTTGGTATTTTTATTATAACTTAAAACATACTAGTACAAATTAATATATCCTATTAACTTCAGTTTATTATTGTTTTTTTTACTGTATTTCTCATCAATATTTATAATAAACATTTTGGAATTAAAACATGATTTTTTTTTATGTTTTATTAACTAGTCATTTTTATATAATACTTTAATATGTATTTCTCATTTCAATTTAAAAAGTAAAATATGTACTTTTTAAATAGTATATATGTATCTAGTGTTTTAAGTTTTGTATAATACTGGTTTTAAATATATATTCCCCATTTATTATTTTGATTTGCAAAAATAAAACCAATATATATACTGAATATTTTTTGGAAAACTTATTTTATTTTGAAAAAAAAACCATACATTTTAAAAAAAATACTAACAAAATATATATTTTATTAATAACCATATGTTGATATATAACTGTATTTTGATGTTTTTTTTCCCTTCATTTTATTGAGAAAATGCTCAATTGCAAATATATATTTTTGTGTCTAATTTTATAAGAAATAAATATAAGTTTAACATTTACATATATTAATTTTTATGACATGTTTTTGAATGTTTGTCCTTTTATGTACATTATATTTACTGTGTGTGTATTATTATACGTAATAATACAATTGTATTAAGGTCAAATATGTATTAAGTGTGTGTAAGAAATTAAAATTCAACCCCTTTGGCCAAAATTAATTTAAAAAAAAATATATATAAATATGTATATAGAGACATACTTTAATAACTTGAAGTAAATAATAAAAATTAAAAACAAAAATTTCCCCCAAAAAATGTATTCTTAAATGCTATACCTTTTTCTCAGGTCCCAAGAAGGTAAGAAATACAAAAATGTGTGTGTGTGTGTGTGTGTGTGTGTGTGTGTGTGTGTGTGTGTGTGTGTGTGTGTGTGTGTGTGTGTGTGTGTGTATCATGTGGTTACGTTACTGTCTGAAGTGACACAACAGTGTGTGTGTGTGTGTGTGTGTGTGACATCTTCACCTGGCGTGATGACATTCATCAGGCGCTCCGATTGCGGCGTGATGATGAAGATGATGCTGATGATGAAGATGCTGGTGATGAAGATGATGCCCGCAGAGATGAGCGGGCAGATAGATTGATGATGGCATGCGTTGCCATGAGGGCCACTTCATCTCCTCACAAGTAGCACTCAGACATGTTCTTCTTATCTTCTCAGCAACATAAAAGCGTTGATGCAATCAGCAGTGTGCACTGTGACCAGTGCGAGGCAGTAGATGTTAAGGCATGGTCCTGCTTGCTACCATGCCAAGTAGGGATGATGGTCATGGCGTCCAACATCACATTGATAGTAGGATGTGAACCTTTGGGCACCGAACGATTCCATAGGATTCACATTCTTGGGGTGACGATTCAATTAAGAATTGTTTGTCCAATCGAAACAATTCCCGCTTTGTATTATTTGCTATTAAAATGATAACTAGATGAGGTGTGAATGCTCCAATGCTGAAGTTGAAGTGAAATGCTGACAGAATGTAGTATGAATGGAAGAATAGTTTGTTGGAATGTTGAAGAGTTTGAATTTCCAGGAAAAAACGGAATTTTGGTTTGGAACTTGGGAAAGTGTCAGTTTGAATGTCCAAGATGAGTAGAATATGTTGATGTTGGAATGGTTTGAATAGGTTGAAAAATGTGGGAATTGTGCAACTTGGAAAAAGGTCCCATTCATTTCAATGGGAATTTCCTGGAATTTTTGGGAAAAGTGGGATTTTTTTTTTAAATGATGAGGAGCATGAATGTCCTGAATGAGCTGAATTGGTTGGTGTTGGAATTGTTTAAATCGGTCAAGAAATGTTGAAGTAGTAAATGGTATTAGGGAATTTCGGGAAAATCTTGGAAATGTTTTGGAAATGGTAAAAAACTTGAATGAGTTGAAATGGTTGGGGTTGGAATTTTCCAAATAGGTCGAGAAATGTTGAGGTAGTAACATGTTTGAATTGAGAAATGGTATTACGGAATTCCTGGAATTTCTGGAAAACCTGGAATTTGTCCTGATTAAGAGGAATGTTTGGACAGTGGAACAGTTGAAGTGGGTTGAAAAATGTGGAAGGAGTAGTCGACAGATAAAGGTGAAAATAGGTCTTTGGAAAAGCAGGAATTCTGGAAAAGCCTGGAATTTTTTTAACTTTGAAAATATGATAGTTTGAATGTCCAGGCTGAGTTGAATATGTTGAAGGTGGAATGGTTTAAATAGGTTGAAAAATGTGGGAATTGTGCAACTTGGAAAAGGTCCCATTCATTTCAATGGGAATTTCCTGGAATTTTTGGGAAAAGTGGGATTTTTGTTTAAAATGATGAGGAGCATGAATGTCCTGAATGAGCTGAATTGGTTGGTGTTGGAATTGTTTAAATCGGTCAAGAAATGTTGAAGTAGTAAATGCTATTAGGGAATTTCGGGAAAATCTGGAATTGTTTTGAAAATGGTTAAAAAAAAAAGCTTGAATGTTCTGAATGAGTTGAATTGGTTGGGCTTGGAATTTTCCAAATAGGTCGAGAAATGTTGAGGTAGTAACATGTTGAATTGAGAAATGGTATTACGGAATTCCTGGAATTTCTGGAAAACCTGGAATTTGTCCTGATTAAGAGGAATGTTTGGACAGTGGAACGGTTGAAGTGGGTTGAAAAATGTGGAAGGAGTAGTCGACAGATAAAGGTGAAAATAGGTCTTTGGAAAAGCAGGAATTCTGGAAAAGCCTGGAATTTTTTTAACTTTGAAAATATGATAGTTTGAATGTCCAGGCTGAGTTGAATATGTTGAAGGTGGAATGGTTTAAATAGGTTGAAAAATGTGGGAATTGTGCAACTTGGAAAAGGTCCCATTCATTTCAATGGGAATTTCCTGGAATTTTTGGGAAAAGTGGGATTTTTGTTTAAAATGATGAGGAGCATGAATGTCCTGAATGAGCTGAATTGGTTGGTGTTGGAATTGTTTAAATCGGTCAAGAAATGTTGAAGTAGTAAATGCTATTAGGGAATTTCGGGAAAATCTGGAATTGTTTTGAAAATGGTTAAAAAAAAAAGCTTGAATGTTCTGAATGAGTTGAATTGGTTGGGCTTGGAATTTTCCAAATAGGTCGAGAAATGTTGAGGTAGTAACATGTTGAATTGAGAAATGGTATTACGGAATTCCTGGAATTTCTGGAAAACCTGGAATTTGTCCTGATTAAGAGGAATGTTTGGACAGTGGAACGGTTGAAGTGGGTTGAAAAATGTGGAAGGAGTAGTCGACAGATAAAGGTGAAAATAGGTCTTTGGAAAAGCAGGAATTCTGGAAAAGCCTGGAATTTTTTTAACTTTGAAAATATGATAGTTTGAATGTCCAGGCTGAGTTGAATATGTTGAAGGTGGAATGGTTTAAATAGGTTGAAAAATGTGGGAATTGTGCAACTTGGAAAAGGTCCCATTCATTTCAATGGGAACTTCCTGGAAATTTGGGAATTTTGGGAAAAGCTGGATTTAAAAAAAAAAATGATTAGGAGTATGAATGTCCTGAATGAGCAGAATTGGTTGGTGTTAGAATTGTTTAAATCGGTCAAGAAATGTTGAAGTAGTAACAGTTTTTAATTGAAAAATGGAATTTCGGGAAAACCGGGAATTTTTCAAGTCCTTAAACCAACTTATTTTGTCCTGACTAAGAGGAATGTTTTGACAGTGTCAAAACACTGCACTAAAAACGGTTGGAAACAAGGTTAGACAAAAACAGGAACTCCTGGAAATTTGTTGAACGTGGAAAAATGGTTATTTTAATTTCCAGGGTGAATTGAGTTTGTTGATGTTGGAATGGTTTCAATAGGTTGAAAAATGTGGGAATTGTGCAACTTTGAAAAAGGTCCCATTCATTTAAATGGGAACTTCCTGGAAATTTGGGAATTTTGGGAAAAGCTGGATTTAAAAAAAAAAAAAGATTAAGAGCATGAATGTCCTGAATGAGCAGAATTGGTTGGTGTTGGAATTGTTTAAATCGGTCAAGAAATGTTGAAGTAGTAACAGTTTTTAATTGAAAAATGGAATTTCGGGAAAACCGGGAATTTTTCAAGTCCTTAAACCAACTTATTTTGTCTTGACTAAGAGGAATGTTTTGACAGTGTCAAAACACTGCACTAAAAACGGTTGGAAATAAGGTTAGACAAAAACAGGAACTCCTGGAAATTTGTTGAACGTGGAAAAATGGTTATTTTAATTTCCAGGATGAATTGAGTGTGTTGATGTTGGAATGGTTTCAATAGGTTGAAAAATGTGGGAATTGTGCAACTTTGAAAAAGGTCCCATTCATTTCAATGGGAACTTCCTGGAAATTTGGGAATTTTGGGAAAAGCTGGATTTAAAAAAAAAAAAAAGATTAAGAGCATGAATGTCCTGAATGAGCTGAATTGGTTGGTGTTGGAATTGTTTAAATCGGTCAAGAAATGTTGAAGTAGTAAATGCTATTAGGGAATTTCGGGAAAATCTGGAATTGTTTTGAAAATGGTTAAAAAAAAACCTTGAATGTTCTGAATGAGTTGAATTGGTTGGGCTTGGAATTTTCCAAATAGGTGGAGAAATGTTGAGGCAGTAACACGTTGAATTGAGAAATGGTATTACGGAATTCCTGGAATTTCGGGCAAACCGGGAATTTGTCCTGATTAAGAGGAATGTTTGGACAGTGGAGCGGTTGGAAGTGGGTTAAAAAATGTGGGAGGAGTAGTCGACAGATAAAGGTGAAAATAGGTCTTTGGAAAAGCAGGAATTCTGGAAAAGCCTGGAATTTTTTTAACTTTGAAAAATGATAGTTTGAATGTCCAGGCTGAGTTGAATATGTTGAAGGTGGAATGGTTTAAATAGGTTGAAAAATGTGGGAATTGTGCAACTTGGAAAAGGTCCCATTCATTTCAATGGGAACTTCCTGGAAATTTGGGAATTTTGGGAAAAGCTGGATTTAAAAAAAAAAATGATTAGGAGTATGAATGTCCTGAATGAGCAGAATTGGTTGGTGTTAGAATTGTTTAAATCGGTCAAGAAATGTTGAAGTAGTAACAGTTTTTAATTGAAAAATGGAATTTCGGGAAAACCGGGAATTTTTCAAGTCCTTAAACCAACTTATTTTGTCCTGACTAAGAGGAATGTTTTGACAGTGTCAAAACACTGCACTAAAAAAGGTTGGGAATAAGGTTAGAAAAAAACAGCAACTCCTGGAAATTTGTTGAACGTGGAAAAATGGTTATTTTAATTCCCAGGATGAATTGAGTGTGTTGATGTTGGAATGGTTTGAATAGGTTAAAAAATGTGGGAATTGTGCAACTTTGAAAAAGGTCCCATTCATTTCAATGGGAACTTCCTGGAAATTTGGGAATTTTGGGAAAAGCTGAATTTAAAAAAAAAAAAAAAAGATTAAGAGCATGAATGTCCTGAATGAGCTGAATTGGTTGGTGTTGGAATTGTTTAAATCGGTCAAGAAATGTTGAAGTAGTAAATGCTATTAGGGAATTTCGGGAAAATCTGGAATTGTTTTGAAAATGGTTTAAAAAAAAAACTTGAATGTTCTGAATGAGTTGAATTGGTTGGGCTTGGAATTTTCCAAATAGGTCGAGAAATGTTGAGGTAGTAACATGTTGAATTGAGAAATGGTATTACGGAATTCCTGGAATTTCTGGAAAACCTGGAATTTGTCCTGATTAAGAGGAATGTTTGGACAGTGGAACAGTTGAAGTGGGTTGAAAAATGTGGAAGGAGTAGTCGACAGATAAAGGTGAAAATAGGTCTTTGGAAAAGCAGGAATTCTGGAAAAGCCTGGAATTTTTTTAACTTTGAAAAATGATAGTTTGAATGTCCAGGCTGAGTTGAATATGTTGAAGGTGGAATGGTTTAAATAGGTTGAAAAATGTGGGAATTGTGCAACTTGGAAAAAGGTCCCATTCATTTCAATGGGAACTTCCTGGAAATGTGGGAATTTTGGGAAAAGCTGGATTAAAAAAAAAAAAATGATTAGGAGTATGAATGTCCTGAATGAGCTGAATTGGTTGGTGTTGGAATTGTTTAAATCGGTCAAGAAATGTTGAAGTAGTAACAGTTTTTAATTGAAAAATGGAATTTCGGGAAAACCGGGAATTTTCAAGTCCTTAAACCAACTTATTTTGTCCTGACTAAGAGGAATGTTTTGACAGTGTCAAAACACTGCACTAAAAACGGTTGGAAACAAGGTTAGACAAAAACAGGAACTCCTGGAAATTTGTTGAACGTGGAAAAATGGTTATTTTAATTTCCAGGATGAATTGAGTGTGTTGATGTTGTAATGGTTTCAATAGGTTGAAAAATGTGGGAATTGTGCAACTTTGAAAAAGGTCCCATTCATTTCAATGGGAACTTCCTGGAAATTTGGGAATTTTGGGAAAAGCTGGATTTAAAAAAAAAAAAAAAATGATTAAGAGCATGAATGTCCTGAATGAGCTGAATTGGTTGGTGTTGGAATTGTTTAAATCGGTCAAGAATTGTTGAAGTAGTAAATGGTATTAGGGAATTTCGGGAAAATCTGGAATTGTTTTGAAAATGGTTAAAAAAAAACCTTGAATGAGTTGAAATGGTTGGGGTTGGAATTTTCCAAATAAGTTGAGAAATGTTGAGGTAGTAACATGTTTGAATTGAGAAATGGTATTACGGAATTCCTGGAATTTCTGGAAAACCTGGAATTTGTCCTGATTAAGAGGAATGTTTGGACAGTGGAACAGTTGAAGTGGGTTGAAAAATGTGGAAGGAGTAGTCGACAGATAAAGGTGAAAATAGGTCTTTGGAAAAGCAGGAATTCTGGAAAAGCCTGGAATTTTTTTAACTTTGAAAAATGATAGTTTGAATGTCCAGGCTGAGTTGAATATGTTGAAGGTGGAATGGTTTAAATAGGTTGAAAAATGTGGGAATTGTGCAACTTGGAAAAGGTCCCATTCATTTCAATGGGAACTTCCTGGAAATTTGGGAATTTTGGGAAAAGCTGGATTTAAAAAAAAAAAATGATTAGGAGTATGAATGTTCTGAATGAGCAGAATTGGTTGGTGTTAGAATTGTTTAAATCGGTCAAGAAATGTTGAAGTAGTAACAGTTTTTATTTGAAAAATGGAATTTCGGGAAAACCGGGAATTTTTCAAGTCCTTAAACCAACTTATTTTGTCCTGACTAAGAGGAATGTTTTGACAGTGTCAAAA
The DNA here is from genome assembly GCF_033978685.3 of Nerophis lumbriciformis. Lineage (NCBI taxonomy): Eukaryota > Metazoa > Chordata > Actinopteri > Syngnathiformes > Syngnathidae > Nerophis > Nerophis lumbriciformis. The sequence continues at coordinate 54,120,317 of NC_084558.2, read as the reverse complement.
CACTGCACTAAAAACGGTTGGAAACAAGGTTAGACAAAAACAGGAACTCCTGGAAATTTGTTGAACGTGGAAAAATGGTTATTTTAATTTCCAGGATGAATTGAGTGTGTTGATGTTGGAATGGTTTCAATAGGTTGAAAAATGTGGGAATTGTGCAACTTTGAAAAAGGTCCCATTCATTTCAATGGGAACTTCCTGGAAATTTGGGAATTTTGGGAAAAGCTGGATTAAAAAAAAAAAAAAAGATTAAGAGCATGAATGTCCTGAATGAGCTGAATTGGTTGGTGTTGGAATTGTTTAAATCGGTCAAGAAATGTTGAAGTAGTAAATGCTATTAGGGAATTTCGGGAAAATCTGGAATTGTTTTGGAAATGGTAAAAAACTTGAATGAGTTGAAATGGTTGGGGTTGGAATTTTCCCAAATAAGTCGAGAAATGTTGAGGCAGTAACACGTTGAATTGAGAAATGGTATTAAGGAATTCCTGGAATTTCGGGCAAACCGGGAATTTGTCCTGATTAAGAGGAATGTTTGGACAGTGGAGCGGTTGAAGCGGGTTGAAAAATGTGGGAGGAGTAGTCGACAGAAAAAGGTGAAAAGAGGTCTTTGGAAAAGCAGGAATTCTGGAAAATCCTGGAATTTTTTTTAACTTTGAAAAATAATCGTTTGAATGTTCAAGATGAGTGGAATGTGTTGAAGGTGGAATGGTTTGAATAGGTTAAAAAATGTGGGAATTGTGCAACTTGGAAAAAGGTCCCATTCATTTCAATAGGAACTTCCTGGAAATTTGGGAATTTCGGGAAAAGTGGGAATTTTTTTGAAAATGATTAGGAGTATGAATGTCCTGAATGAGCTGAATTGGTTGGTGTTGGAATTGTTTAAATCGGTCAAGAAATGTTGAAGTAGTAAATGCTATTAGGGAATTTCGGGAAAATCTGGAATTGTTTTGAAAATGGTTTAAAAAAAAACTTGAATGTTCTGAATGAGTTGAATTGGTTGGGCTTGGAATTTTCCAAATAGGTCGAGAAATGTTGAGGTAGTAACATGTTGAATTGAGAAATGGTATTACGGAATTCCTGGAATTTCTGGAAAACCTGGAATTTGTCCTGATTAAGAGGAATGTTTGGACAGTGGAACAGTTGAAGTGGGTTGAAAAATGTGGAAGGAGTAGTCGACAGATAAAGGTGAAAATAGGTCTTTGGAAAAGCAGGAATTCTGGAAAAGCCTGGAATTTTTTTAACTTTGAAAAATGATAGTTTGAATGTCCAGGCTGAGTTGAATATGTTGAAGGTGGAATGGTTTAAATAGGTTGAAAAATGTGGGAATTGTGCAACTTGGAAAAGGTCCCATTCATTTCAATGGGAACTTCCTGGAAATTTGGGAATTTTGGGAAAAGCTGGATTAAAAACAAAAAAAAGATTAGGAGTATGAATGTCCTGAATGAGCTGAATTGGTTGGTGTTGGAATTGTTTAAATCGGTCAAGAAATGTTGAAGAACAGTTTTTAATTGAAAAATGGAATTTCGGGAAAACCGGGAATTTTTCAAGTCCTTAAACCAACTTATTTTGTCTTGACTAAGAGGAATGTTTTGACAGTGTCAAAACACTGCACTAAAAACGGTTGGAAACAAGGTTAGACAAAAACAGGAACTCCTGGAAATTTGTTGAACGTGGAAAAATGGTTATTTTAATTTCCAGGATGAATTGAGTGTGTTGATGTTGTAATGGTTTCAATAGGTTGAAAAATGTGGGAATTGTGCAACTTTTAAAAAGGTCCCATTCATTTCAATGGGAACTTCCTGGAAATTTGGGAATTTTGGGAAAAGCTGGATTTAAAAAAAAAAAATGATTAAGAGCATGAATGTCCAAGAGTTTGAATTTCCAGGAAAAACTTAATTTTGGTTTGTAACTTGGGAAAGTGTCAGTTTGAATGTCCAGGATGAGTGGAATTTGTTGATGTTGGAATAAGTTGAAAAATGTGGGAATTGTGCAA